>NW_027101191.1:991810-1001201 GCF_029633855.1 Hoplias malabaricus
TAGCCAAGCACTGCTACAAACGCCGGATTGAGGAGCACTTTACCTCCTCTGACCCTCGGCGTATGTGGCAGGGAATACACGCCCTGACTGACTATAAACCAACTAGCTTTGTTCCATTTACCAACAGTGCTTCACTCCCTGATAAGCTGAACAACTTTTACGCTCGTTTCGACCAGATGATAATGATATCTTCAATAAACGATCCTCCACCGATGACAACCCACTTGTACTTTCCACTTCGGACGTCAGTCGCATGCTGAGTAGAGTGAATGCACGGAAGGCAGCTGGCCCTGATGGTGTACCTGGCCGTGTGCTGAGTGCTTGTGCTGTGGAACTTGCGGGTGTCTTCGCTCTCAACAGAACTACACACTGCATAACCCACCTCAATAATTTCCAAGTGCTTTAAAAGACTAGTTCTTTCTCACTTGAAATCCTGCCTGCCTGCTACGCTGGACCCACACCAGTTTGCTTATCGTTGCAACAGATCCACCGAGGACGCTATCTCAACAGCACTACACACTGCACTAACCCACCTCGCTTGGAAGCATAAGGAAGCATAAAGTAATCTAAATCTCCCTGGTAGGCGGCTGCGTTGACCTTGGACCTCAGAAAATAAAGTGGACCCACACCAGCAGATGACATGGGACACCAAACCGCCACTGACTGTGGAAACTTTACAGGGTAGCTCGAACAATGTGGATTCCGTGCCTCTCCTCTCTTCCTCCAGATTCTGGGACCTTGATTTCTATAGGAAATGGTCCTTGGTCTTCCAGGACCAAGATGGCATCGCGATCACACTGCGAGGCTCAGCGTCTTACCGGTTTTAGTGATGTTATACTTCTGTACTTAGCTATCTCCAGTTTTCTTGCGCAAATAACTCTTGCGAACTACAGTTACGACAGACAGACACTTTTGGAAATTAACATTCACTGCACAAACACCGGATTCAGCATCGGTTGGACTTTAACCAGCTTCAAAACAACACCCCTCCCCCATCTTGGACTTTCCGATCATCTTTCTTTGTTCCTGCTTCCCAAATACACTCCAGTCATGCAGAGGATTAAGCCTTCAACCAGAACTGTAAAGTTCTGGATGGATGGGGCTGACTCCTTCCTTCAGCAACAGTTCCAGCACACCGACTGGAGTGAGTATGCTGCCCGAGCCTGCACAGGCTCACACATCCACTTGGACACCTACACTAACTCTGTCCTGAAATGCATCAACAAGCGCTCAGGGTACAAGCGTCCTCTGTACCGCCCACTGGAGTCCCTGGCAATATGAAGAGACTAATAGCCATAGCCAAGCACTGCTACAAACGACGGATTGAGGAGCACTTTACCTCCTCTGACCCTCGGCGTATGTGGCAGGGAATACACACCCTGACTGACTATAAACCAACTAGCTTTGTTCCATCTACCAACAGTGCTTCACTCCCTGATGAGCTGAACAACTTCTACGCTCGTTTCGACCAGATGATATTGATATCTTCAATAAACGATCCTCCACCGACGACAACCCACTTGTACTTTCCAATTCGGACGTCAGTCACATGCTGAGCAGAGTGAATGCACAGAAGGCAGCTTGCCCTGATGGTGTACCTGGCCGTGTGCTAAGAGCTTGTGCTGTGGAACTTGCGGGTGTCTTCGCTCACATCTTTAATGTTTCGCTTGCCCAGGCAGCTGTACCATCTATCTTTAAGTCAGCCATTATTGTGCCTGTGCCTAAGCATTCTACTGCTTCAGACTTTAATGACTTTCGACCTGTAGCACTCACCCCAATAATTTCCAAGTGCTTTAAAAGACTAGTTCTTTCTCACTTGAAATCCTGCCTGCCTGCTACGCTGGACCCACACCAGTTTGCTTATCGTTGCAACAGATCCACCGAGGACGCTATCTCAACAGCACTACACACTGCACTAACCCACCTCGCTTGGAAGCATAAAGTAATCTAAATCTCCCTGGTAGGCGGCTGCGTTGACCTTGGACCTCAGAAAATACAGTGGACCCACACCAGCAGATGACATGGGACCCCAAACCGCCACTGACTGTGGAAACTTTACAGGGTACCTCGAGCAATGTGGATTCCGTGCCTCTCCTCTCTTCCTCCAGATTCTGGGACCTTGATTTCTATAGGAAATGGTCCTTGGTCTCCCAGGACCAAGATGGCATCGCGATCACACTGCGAGGCTCAGCGTCTTACCAGTTTTAGTGATGTTATACTTCTGTACTTAGCTATCTCCAGTTTTCTTGCGCAAATAACTCTTGCGAACTACAGCTACAAGAGACAGACTCTTTTGGAAATTAACATTCACTGCACAAACACCGGATTCACGCAATCTTTGACTGTCTGTCTTATTCCTCTCTTCTCCTCAAAGAATTCTTTGAGCGTCAATCTTCCTTCCTGGTGATACTTAATCATTAATTTTAAGTTTGCCATAATAATTAACATTCCCTAATCAGAAGCCCTGGATGAACAGAGAGGTTCGCACTCTGCTCAAAGCCAGAGATGCTGCCTTCAGATCAGGACGCCGGGAAGCATACAGCTTGGTCAGAGCTAACCTGAGGAGAGGAATAGCTATAGCCAAGCACTGCTACAAACGCCGGTCCTGATTCACAAAAAAAACAAAAGCAGATGCACATAAATGGAAAAACCTAATGCGTACAAAAGAAGGGCAAAAAACAAGACTGGTGGTCTGAGATTTCTTACCATGGCATCCCTCAGCATAGAAGCGCTCAGGGTACGAGCGTCCTTTGTACCGCCCACTGGATTTCCTGGCAATATGAAGAGACTAATAGCTATATCCAAGCACTGCTACAAACGCCGGATTGAGGAGCACTTTACCTCCTCTGACCCTCGGCGTATGTGGTAGGGAATACACACCCTGACTGACTATAAACCAACTAGCTTTGTTCCATGTACCAACAGTGCTTCACTCCCTGATGAGCTGAACAACTTTTACACTCGTTTCGACCAGATGATATTGATATCTTCAATAAACGATCCTCCACCGACGACAACCCACTTGTACTTTCCACTTCGGACGTCAGTCGCATGCTGAGCAGAGTGAATGCACGGAAGGCAGCTGGCCCTGATGGTGTACCTGGCCGTGTGCTAAGAGCTTGTGCTGTGGAACTTGCGGGTGTCTTCGCTCTCAACAGCACTACACACTGCACTAACCCACCCCGCTTGGAAGCATAAGGAAGCATAAAGTAATCTAAATCTCCCTGGTAGGCGGCTGCGTTGACCTTGGACCTCAGAAAATACAGTGGACCCACACCAGCAGATGACATGGTACCCCAAACCGCCACTTACTGTGGAAACTTTACAGGGTACCTCGAGCAATGTGGATTCCGTGCCTCTCCTCTCTTCCTCCAGATTCTGGGACCTTGATATCCATAGGAAATGGTCCTTGGTCTCCCAGGACCAAGATGGCGTCACGATCACACTGCGAGGCTCAGCGTCTTACCGGTTTTAGTGATGTTATACTTCTGTACTTAGCTATCTCCAGTTTTCTTGCGCAAATAACTCTTGCGAACTACAGTTACGACAGACAGACACTTTTGGAAATTAACATTCACTGCACAAACACCGGATTCAGCATTGGTTCGACTTTAACCAGCTTCAAAACAACACCCCACCCCCATCTTGGACTTTCCAATCATCTTTCTTTGTTCCTGCTTCCCAAATACACTCCAGTCATGCAGAGGATTAAGCCTTCAACCAGAACTGTAAAGTTCTGGATGGATGGGGCTGACTCCTTCCTTCAGCAACAGTTCCAGCACACCGACTGGAGTGAGTATGCTGCCCGAGCCTCCACAGGCTCACACATCCACTTGGACACCTACACTAACTCTGTCCTGAAACACATCAACAACTGTGTGGACTGACTTTGACTGTCTGTCTTATTCCTCTCTTCTCCTCAAAGAATTCTTTGAGCATCGATCTTTCTTCCTGGTGATACTTAATCATTAAATTTAAGTTTGCCATAACAATTAACATTCCCTATTCAAATGCCCTGGATAAACAGAGAGGTTCGCACATTGCTCAAAGCCAGAGATGCTGCCTTCAGATCAGGACGCCGGGAAGCATACAGCTTGGCCAGAGCTAACCTGAGGAGAGGAATAGCTATAGCCAAGCACTGCTACAAACGCCGGTCCTGATTTACAGAAAAAAGAAAAGCAGATGCACATAAATGGAGAAACCTAATGCATACAAAAGAAGGGCAAAAAACAAGACTGGTGGTCCGAGATTTCTTGGCATGGCATCCCTCAGCATAGAAGCGCTCAGGGTACAAGCGTCCTTTGTACCGCCCACTGGAGTTCCTGGCAATATGAAGAGACTAACAGCTATAGCCAAGCACTGCTACAAACTCTGGATTGAGGAGCACTTTACCTCCTCTGACCCTCGGCGTATGTGGCAGGGAATACACACCCTGACTGACACTGACACACCCATCTCAGTTACCTCCATCGTGTATATTTGTAATATTGTACTATAGTGAGAAAGGTTTATTCTATTTTATTTCACTCAGCATGTAGCCAGATAGGCTATTTACTTTGGTGCAGTTTATTATATAAAGTTTATGCACTTTATTAACAAGTTTTCCAGTGTCTGCAGTCATCTTTCTCTAAAACTCACACAAAGACATTATTTGAACTATAATTCCAAAACACCTCAAGTCTGCCTCCTTTGTACTAATTTTGGATTGTTTTCTCACTGATGATTTGTCAAAATAGCTAAAGTTCAGATTTTAAGTAAATTTGCCTTTTGAAAAACTGCCTCCTTTGTACTAATGTAGGATTGTTTTCACAGTGCAAAAAGTGGCATATTGATTAGTCAAAATAGCTCTGATATGTTGTAACCTTAAAAAACATTTTTTCTTGTTTTAAGTCAAAATATCTCACCCCATTGGCAAAGTGTTTTTCTTGACAAGTAAATATGACTCAAATTAAACTTAAATACTATTTTTGAGCAATTTTTACTTAACTGATTTTTTTATTTATATTTCTCAAGGTTTTTGTAGGTTTCACATCAAATAATACTGCATTAGATCAACAAATATAAACTAAAAAGCTTAAATAATTCTTTATTGTGTGTATTCTAAATAAACAAGTATTATTTCATTATATTTTTGAAAGATTATAATAATAATTATCAGCAGCTGAGAAAACTGCCAAAGTACCAAAATATTTTTTATTTGTTGAGACTGTTGCCCTAAACTAAACTCCTGAAAGTCTGTGCCTGCTGTGACTCTCAGAGCTTTGTCAGTCAACACAGTTCACACTATCACCCATCCCCCCGTTTTAGCACCTAGTAGTGGCTTAATGTACATAACAAAAGGTGGCCTAATGGGTTGCAAATTACCCCAGCACTGCCATTTGGCAGCCTCTGGTAGAAAAAGGGGGTATATGAAAATCCTGATAGTTCTAGTGTTGACATTCTGACTGGTGTTCGCTCAGAAGCTTTTAAATTTTTCGCTTCCACCTTAAGTAATGCAGCAGTAACATTAGCTAACTTGAAAATTTGAAAGTAAGGCGTTCGGACAAGAGTTTCAGAAGGACAGGCTGGCTCACTGTGGTTACGTGTTTGTCGGTTTACTGGCATTATAAATATATCAAAGATAGTTGGAAACTTTGTGAAAGGACGTTTGTGTTGCCTTATCAAAGTAGCCAACACTTTAAAAATGTTAATGTCTATGGATGTTGGGCATGTTAAAAGTATTAAAAACATTACAAAACACTTCAACGAATGATAAATATATACGCCATCCCAATCCCAATATATTTGCCTGTAATGGAATATATTGGAATCGGGACGTTCCGGGAGCCACCTGGTGGATTGATGCAAAAGTGCGGGTAAAAGGCCCAAACTTTGAGGATTTTTAGCTCTCACCACGTGTGCCCAGGACCCGACCCCGGGCTCTGCAAAGTAAATCGTCTAGGGGGCGCCGCGCGCTAGGCCGATAAGGTCCACCAAGCGGCGTATCATATATGTGGATTGGGATGGTGTGGTACTACGAAGAGGTAAGCAACTGCTATTTTGTCCACTAAATGGCTTTTCGGAACTAAGACCCCACCACCACCTGTTAGGTCTAAATGGAATTGTGGACCCATTTGTGGCCACATACTTATATATGTTAAGATAGGATAAATCTCCTTCAAAATTATATTGAACAAAAAAATCTGAATTAAAAAAGGGCTTTTTTCAGCAGTAAATTCAGTGGTGGTTGAAGTGAGGGGTATATATATATATATGTTTGTGTGCGCTTTTAAACGTATTTATGTTTATATAAATATTATGTTTGTATAATGTTTATACAAAATCTCATAAACATTGTTCAGAACATTAAACACTGGAATTGTTTCCGTTATTTGGTAAGTTAAGGCTTTATGTTGTTTCAGCAATAACGCCATACACCAGTTGGTGGCAGTAAAGCATCATGATTCACGAAATACACAAACTTAACGTGTTAACACGTTCATAACGCGTCAATACCTTAACGTGTTAACACGAAATTATACGCTACGTGTCAACACGGAGAATCCAACACGTTTAGAGCATAATTTAAAACAAATGAAAAAAAAACAGAGGAATTCAAGTTTATAAAGTGTATTGGACTAAAAACAATAAGCTTGTAGCCTACTTAGTGTATACTCAAATACCTATATGCAAAATTGAGCCATGCTTTGGTACTGCGTTCTTATAATGTTTTTTGTGAATTGACTACACTCGGCTCAGAGTCACAGTCAGAAAACAGCGTTGGCCCACAGCAGGCTCAGTGTCACTTTTCTGAGTGTTCTTCGTCAGTAGTCATGGGAGTCCAGGTGTATGGAATGTCGTTGGTCTCTAAGCGTATTGGATTTGACCATGTTTTTTATGAGATTTTGTATTAACATTATACATATATAAATACGTTTAAAAGCACACACACACACACACACATATATATATATATATAAACCCCTCACTTCAACCACCACTGAACTGCTGAAAAAGCCCTTTTTTAATTCAGAATTTTTTGTTCAATTTCATTTTGAAGGAGATTTATCCTCTCTTAATTTATATATAGAAGTAGATACACATAATTAAATAAAACATGAGTAACTTAATGTATCGTTAAACATACAATACGTTTACAGAAAGAGGAGGATCTGGAAAGTTAATTTCACCATGGGTTTGTATTGACACTGTATTGTTTAGCAGTATGCTATTAAAAGAATGCACATAATTTATCAATGTCAAATCTCAGTATGTGTCACACACATAGTGTGAGAGAATAGTGATGTTTGTTTGATATACAATTATGAAAAGCTTTAGAGCATGTTATGAATGAAGTTATATAATAATATGCATGTTTACAAATTTTAAGGTACTAAACACCAGAGGTTTTTTATTGTGAAAAATTAACTTCCAGTTGCTATGGGGATCAGCTTACTAATATTGCTGTCTTCACACTGCTCACGTAGGGCTCAACGTAGCCATAGGTCAGTGCTTCGCTCACTATGTTATGAATAATTCAGATGAAACGTAGGGACTACGTTCACAAAGGATTTATGTTTCGTGTCAGCTACAGTGTGTGATGTAAATCCTATCATGAATATGTAAGGATTAGTTAAATGCTGTTTTAACTACAGTAACTGAAAAATATCACTGGTGAACAAGACAAAATACATATTCAATTATAACTGATATCACAACAAAAATATAGAATTAGAAACAGTACATAAAAACCCAAACAAAGTGTAGTGTAGCGAAACTGGTGGACTCTCTCTTTGTCTGTGTGTAGATGGATATAATCTCGGTGTGGGGACTAAAACTTGTTTACAGACTCACATTTTTAGTTATACAAATACACGCATTTTTGTGTGTGTACGATTGTTTACATGTGTAAGGAAGAGACGTTATAAAAAATAACTAAATACTCTATAAAGGACTTAAATCCAGGATAATAAGTCTGAATTAATGAAGACACGGCCCCTGTGCATAACTCGTGCGGGAGTTTAAATATCATTTGATTAGAATACAACACTTTTCATGTGTTTAATGAATATATTTTTTGTTAAATATTGGTTTTAATCATAACATAAATGTGTCGCTTTGTCAGTTAGCAAAGTTACATCAGCCAGTAATGTTAAGCTACAGCCCGGTCTCACACCTACTCGTGATATAGTAATCTGCAATTCGTGACATATCGCATATTTTCAGCATGAATTGCAGTCTCCTATATATGTGACTATATCACAAGTAGGTGTGAGACCAGGTTGTAAGCTATCACTACCTCGGGATGTAAAGGTCTTCCATGTGTCTTAGCAAATTACAAATAATTAAAATAAATGTTTTACAGTTACTGAAAGACATCTACGAAGAAATGTACTGCTTAAATATAATATATAACACTTGTGTCAAATATATTGCAATTGGGATGGTTAAAGTAAAGACTTATACATTTTGGGAAAACATTTTATATAGTTAAAAAAAATACATGTTTCCATACAGCCCAAGTCCCTCTGATCCTTTTTCTGTAATTAGAAGTGTAAAATTCTACTGTCAAAAACCCATATATTTTTTTGACTGGAATATATTGGAAGTTGGATTATCAGATCTTGGCTTAGGAGTGAAATATCTTCAAAGTAAGACCAGTTTCGTCTAAGTCTGAGTGTCATCAACTCAGGGTGTGAGTTTGGAGATGATTGGAGGACATAAATTTTTTCACTTAAAAACAACTCATAGGGGGACCCCTTTTAGTTTTTTTGAGTGAAAATATTTATTCTCTCCAATCTTCTCCAAACTCACACGCTGAGTAAGATAGACCCAGACAAAGATAGACCCGTTTGTAAAAACCTCTTATGTTGTTCTGAAGCTGAGATCTGATAATCCTACTTCCAATATATTCAAGTCAAAAAAAATATATGGATTTTGGACAGTAGAATTTTACAACTCCAAAGACAGATATGAGATCAGGGAGTCATGGGATATATGGCTAAATGTATTTTTAGACATTACAATTATGTTTTCCTAAAACGTGCTCTGATGACAATATGTAGTGATGGGACACCATCCCACTTTGAACATATTTGACACAATATATATGGTAATTGAACAAGCATCCCACTTACAATATATTTGAAGCCATAAGGATGTATGGTAATTGGACAACCATCTCATTTCCAATATATTTGACACCATCAGGATATAGGGGAATTGGACAACTATCCCACTTCCAATATATTTGACACCATCAGGATGTATGGGAATTGGACAACCATCCCACTTCCAATATATTTGACACCATCAGAATATATTGCAATTGGACAACCATCCCACTTCCAATATATTAGACACCATCAGGATAACCATCCCACTTCCAATATATTTGACACCATCAGAATAT
>NW_027101191.1:1708474-1718474 GCF_029633855.1 Hoplias malabaricus
GTCTTATTCCTCTCTTCTCCTCAAAGAATTCTTTGAGCGTCGATCTTTCTTCCTGGTGATACTTAATCATTAATTTTAAGTTTGCCATAATAATTAACATTCCCTAATCAGAAGCCCTGGATGAACAGAGAGGTTCGCACTCTGCTCAAAGCCAGAGATGCTGCCTTCAGATCAGGATGCAGGGAAGCATACAGCTTGGTCAGAGCTAACCTGAGGAGAGGAATAGCTATAGCCAAGCACTGCTACAAACGCCGGTCCTGATTCACAAAAAAAACAAA
The DNA here is from genome assembly GCF_029633855.1 of Hoplias malabaricus. NCBI lineage: Eukaryota > Metazoa > Chordata > Actinopteri > Characiformes > Erythrinidae > Hoplias > Hoplias malabaricus. The sequence continues at coordinate 1,708,753 of NW_027101191.1, forward strand.
AGCAGATGCACATAAATGGAAAAACCTAATGCGTACAAAAGAAGGGCAAAAAACAAGACTGGTGGTCTGAGATTTCTTACCATGGCATCCCTCAGCATAGAAGCGCTCAGGGTACGAGCGTCCTTTGTACCGCCCACTGGAGTTCCTGGCAATATGAAGAGACTAATAGCTATAGCCAAGCACTGCTACAAATGCCGGATTGAGGAGCACTTTACCTCCTCTGACCCTCGGTGTACGTGGCAGGGAATACACGCCCTGACTGACTATAAACCAACTAGCTTTGTTCCATTTACCAACAGTGCTTCACTCCCTGATAAGCTGAACAACTTTTACGCTCGTTTCGACCAGATGATAATGATATCTTCAATAAACGATCCTCCACCGATGACAACCCACTTGTACTTTCCACTTCGGACGTCAGTCGCATGCTGAGTAGAGTGAATGCACGGAAGGCAGCTGGCCCTGATGGTGTACCTGGCCGTGTGCTGAGTGCTTGTGCTGTGGAACTTGCGGGTGTCTTCGCTCTCAACAGAACTACACACTGCATAACCCACCTCAATAATTTCCAAGTGCTTTAAAAGACTAGTTCTTTCTCACTTGAAATCCTGCCTGCCTGCTACGCTGGACCCACACCAGTTTGCTTATCATTGCAACAGATCCACCGAGGACGCTATCTCAACAGCACTACACACTGCACTAACCCACCTCGCTTGGAAGCATAAGGAAGCATAAAGTAATCTAAATCTCCCTGGTAGGCGGCTGCGTCGACCTTGGACCTCAGAAAATAAAGTGGACCCACACCAGCAGATGACATGGGACACCAAACCGCCACTGACTGTGGAAACTTTACAGGGTAGCTCGAACAATGTGGATTCCGTGCCTCTCCTCTCTTCCTCCAGATTCTGGGACCTTGATTTCTATAGGAAATGGTCCTTGGTCTTCCAGGACCAAGATGGCATCGCGATCACACTGCGAGGCTCAGCGTCTTACCGGTTTTAGTGATGTTATACTTCTGTACTTAGCTATCTCCAGTTTTCTTGCGCAAATAACTCTTGCGAACTACAGTTACGACAGACAGACACTTTTGGAAATTAACATTCACTGCACAAACACCGGATTCAGCATCGGTTGGACTTTAACCAGCTTCAAAACAACACCCCTCCCCCATCTTGGACTTTCCGATCATCTTTCTTTGTTCCTGCTTCCCAAATACACTCCAGTCATGCAGAGGATTAAGCCTTCAACCAGAACTGTAAAGTTCTGGATGGATGGGGCTGACTCCTTCCTTCAGCAACAGTTCCAGCACACCGACTGGAGTGAGTATGCTGCCCGAGCCTGCACAGGCTCACACATCCACTTGGACACCTACACTAACTCTGTCCTGAAATGCATCAACAAGCGCTCAGGGTACAAGCGTCCTCTGTACCGCCCACTGGAGTCCCTGGCAATATGAAGAGACTAATAGCTATAGCCAAGCACTGCTACAAACGACGGATTGAGGAGCACTTTACCTCCTCTGACCCTCGGCGTATGTGGCAGGGAATACACACCCTGACTGACTATAAACCAACTAGCTTTGTTCCATCTACCAACAGTGCTTCACTCCCTGATGAGCTGAACAACTTCTACGCTCGTTTCGACCAGATGATATTGATATCTTCAATAAACGATCCTCCACCGACGACAACCCACTTGTACTTTCCAATTCGGACGTCAGTCACATGCTGAGCAGAGTGAATGCACAGAAGGCAGCTTGCCCTGATGGTGTACCTGGCCGTGTGCTAAGAGCTTGTGCTGTGGAACTTGCGGGTGTCTTCGCTCACATCTTTAATGTTTCGCTTGCCCAGGCAGCTGTACCATCTATCTTTAAGTCAGCCATTATTGTGCCTGTGCCTAAGCATTCTACTGCTTCAGACTTTAATGACTTTCGACCTGTAGCACTCACCCCAATAATTTCCAAGTGCTTTAAAAGACTAGTTCTTTCTCACTTGAAATCCTGCCTGCCTGCTACGCTGGACCCACACCAGTTTGCTTATCGTTGCAACAGATCCACCGAGGACGCTATCTCAACAGCACTACACACTGCACTAACCCACCTCGCTTGGAAGCATAAAGTAATCTAAATCTCCCTGGTAGGCGGCTGCGTTGACCTTGGACCTCAGAAAATACAGTGGACCCACACCAGCAGATGACATGGGACCCCAAACCGCCACTGACTGTGGAAACTTTACAGGGTACCTCGAGCAATGTGGATTCCGTGCCTCTCCTCTCTTCCTCCAGATTCTGGGACCTTGATTTCTATAGGAAATGGTCCTTGGTCTCCCAGGACCAAGATGGCATCGCGATCACACTGCGAGGCTCAGCGTCTTACCAGTTTTAGTGATGTTATACTTCTGTACTTAGCTATCTCCAGTTTTCTTGCGCAAATAACTCTTGCGAACTACAGCTACAAGAGACAGACTCTTTTGGAAATTAACATTCACTGCACAAACACCGGATTCACGCAATCTTTGACTGTCTGTCTTATTCCTCTCTTCTCCTCAAAGAATTCTTTGAGCGTCAATCTTCCTTCCTGGTGATACTTAATCACTAATTTTAAGTTTGCCATAATAATTAACATTCCCTAATCAGAAGCCCTGGATGAACAGAGAGGTTCGCACTCTGCTCAAAGCCAGAGATGCTGCCTTCAGATCAGGACGCCGGGAAGCATACAGCTTGGTCAGAGCTAACCTGAGGAGAGGAATAGCTATAGCCAAGCACTGCTACAAACGCCGGTCCTGATTCACAAAAAAAACAAAAGCAGATGCACATAAATGGAAAAACCTAATGCGTACAAAAGAAGGGCAAAAAACAAGACTGGTGGTCTGAGATTTCTTACCATGGCATCCCTCAGCATAGAAGCGCTCAGGGTACGAGCGTCCTTTGTACCGCCCACTGGAGTTCCTGGCAATATGAAGAGACTAATAGCTATATCCAAGCACTGCTACAAACGCCGGATTGAGGAGCACTTTACCTCCTCTGACCCTCGGCGTATGTGGTAGGGAATACACACCCTGACTGACTATAAACCAACTAGCTTTGTTCCATGTACCAACAGTGCTTCACTCCCTGATGAGCTGAACAACTTTTACACTCGTTTCGACCAGATGATATTGATATCTTCAATAAACGATCCTCCACCGACGACAACCCACTTGTACTTTCCACTTCGGACGTCAGTCGCATGCTGAGCAGAGTGAATGCACGGAAGGCAGCTGGCCCTGATGGTGTACCTGGCCGTGTGCTAAGAGCTTGTGCTGTGGAACTTGCGGGTGTCTTCGCTCTCAACAGCACTACACACTGCACTAACCCACCCCGCTTGGAAGCATAAGGAAGCATAAAGTAATCTAAATCTCCCTGGTAGGCGGCTGCGTTGACCTTGGACCTCAGAAAATACAGTGGACCCACACCAGCAGATGACATGGGACCCCAAACCGCCACTTACTGTGGAAACTTTACAGGGTACCTCGAGCAATGTGGATTCCGTGCCTCTCCTCTCTTCCTCCAGATTCTGGGACCTTGATATCCATAGGAAATGGTCCTTGGTCTCCCAGGACCAAGATGGCGTCACGATCACACTGCGAGGCTCAGCGTCTTACCGGTTTTAGTGATGTTATACTTCTGTACTTAGCTATCTCCAGTTTTCTTGCGCAAATAACTCTTGCGAACTACAGTTACGACAGACAGACACTTTTGGAAATTAACATTCACTGCACAAACACCGGATTCAGCATTGGTTCGACTTTAACCAGCTTCAAAACAACACCCCACCCCCATCTTGGACTTTCCGATCATCTTTCTTTGTTCCTGCTTCCCAAATACACTCCAGTCATGCAGAGGATTAAGCCTTCAACCAGAACTGTAAAGTTCTGGATGGATGGGGCTGACTCCTTCCTTCAGCAACAGTTCCAGCACACCGACTGGAGTGAGTATGCTGCCCGAGCCTCCACAGGCTCACACATCCACTTGGACACCTACACTAACTCTGTCCTGAAACACATCAACAACTGTGTGGACTGACTTTGACTGTCTGTCTTATTCCTCTCTTCTCCTCAAAGAATTCTTTGAGCATCGATCTTTCTTCCTGGTGATACTTAATCATTAAATTTAAGTTTGCCATAACAATTAACATTCCCTATTCAAATGCCCTGGATAAACAGAGAGGTTCGCACATTGCTCAAAGCCAGAGATGCTGCCTTCAGATCAGGACGCCGGGAAGCATACAGCTTGGCCAGAGCTAACCTGAGGAGAGGAATAGCTATAGCCAAGCACTGCTACAAACGCCGGTCCTGATTTACAGAAAAAAGAAAAGCAGATGCACATAAATGGAGAAACCTAATGCATACAAAAGAAGGGCAAAAAACAAGACTGGTGGTCCGAGATTTCTTGGCATGGCATCCCTCAGCATAGAAGCGCTCAGGGTACAAGCGTCCTTTGTACCGCCCACTGGAGTTCCTGGCAATATGAAGAGACTAACAGCTATAGCCAAGCACTGCTACAAACTCTGGATTGAGGAGCACTTTACCTCCTCTGACCCTCGGCGTATGTGGCAGGGAATACACACCCTGACTGACACTGACACACCCATCTCAGTTACCTCCATCGTGTATATTTGTAATATTGTACTATAGTGAGAAAGGTTTATTCTATTTTATTTCACTCAGCATGTAGCCAGATAGGCTATTTACTTTGGTGCAGTTTATTATATAAAGTTTATGCACTTTATTAACAAGTTTTCCAGTGTCTGCAGTCATCTTTCTCTAAAACTCACACAAAGACATTATTTGAACTATAATTCCAAAACACCTCAAGTCTGCCTCCTTTGTACTAATTTTGGATTGTTTTCTCACTGATGATTTGTCAAAATAGCTAAAGTTCAGATTTTAAGTAAATTTGCCTTTTGAAAAACTGCCTCCTTTGTACTAATGTAGGATTGTTTTCACAGTGCAAAAAGTGGCATATTGATTAGTCAAAATAGCTCTGATATGTTGTAACCTTATTTTAAGTAGTTTTTGTCTTTTGAAAAACTGCCAATAGGTAAAGATATTTTTACATAAATTTATACAAAAAACAACCCTCAGCTACTTGTAAAAAGGACATTTTTACTTAAACATTTAAAAACCCAAGTAAAAGAATATTATCAGGACATTTTTTCTTGTTTTAAGTCAAAATATCTCACCCCATTGGCAAAGTGTTTTTCTTGACAAGTAAATATGACTCAAATTAAACTTAAATACTATTTTTGAGCAATTTTTACTTAACTGAATTTTTTATTTATATTTCTCAAGGTTTTTGTAGGTTTCACATCAAATAATACTGCATTAGATCAACAAATATAAACTAAAAAGCTTAAATAATTCTTTATTGTGTGTATTCTAAATAAACAAGTATTATTTCATTATATTTTTGAAAGATTATAATAATAATTATCAGCAGCTGAGAAAACTGCCAAAGTACCAAAATATTTTTTATTTGTTGAGACTGTTGCCCTAAACTAAACTCCTGAAAGTCTGTGCCTGCTGTGACTCTCAGAGCTTTGTCAGTCAACACAGTTCACACTATCACCCATCCCCCCGTTTTAGCACCTAGTAGTGGCTTAATGTACATAACAAAATGTGGCCTAATGGGTTGCAAATTACCCCAGCACTGCCATTTGGCAGCCTCTGGTAGAAAAAGGGGGTATATGAAAATCCTGATAGTTCTAGTGTTGACATTCTGACTGGTGTTCGCTCAGAAGCTTTTAAATTTTTCGCTTCCACCTTAAGTAATGCAGCAGTAACATTAGCTAACTTGAAAATTTGAAAGTAAGGCGTTCGGACAAGAGTTTCAGAAGGGCAGGCTGGCTCACTGTGGTTACGTGTTTGTCGGTTTACTGGCATTATACATATATCAAAGATAGTTGGAAACTTTGTGAAAGGACGTTTGTGTTGCCTTATCAAAGTAGCCAACACTTTAAAAATGTTAATGTCTATGGATGTTGGGCATGTTAAAAGTATTAAAAACATTACAAAACACTTCAACGAATGATAAATATATACGCCATCCCAATCCCAATATATTTGCCTGTAATGGAATATATTGGAATCGGGACGTTCCGGGAGCCACCTGGTGGATTGATGCAAAAGTGCGGGTAAAAGGCCCAAACTTTGAGGATTTTTAGCTCTCACCACGTGTGCCCAGGACCCGACCCCGGGCTCTGCAAAGTAAATCGTCTAGGGGGCGCCGCGCGCTAGGCCGATAAGGTCCACCAAGCGGCGTATCATATATGTGGATTGGGATGGTGTGGTACTACGAAGAGGTAAGCAACTGCTATTTTGTCCACTAAATGGCTTTTCGGAACTAAGACCCCACCACCACCTGTTAGGTCTAAATGGAATTGTGGACCCATTTGTGGCCACATACTTATATATGTTAAGATAGGATAAATCTCCTTCAAAATTATATTGAACAAAAAAATCTGAATTAAAAAAGGGCTTTTTTCAGCAGTAAATTCAGTGGTGGTTGAAGTGAGGGGTATATATATCTATGTTTGTGTGCGCTTTTAAACGTATTTATGTTTATATAAATATTATGTTTGTATAATGTTTATACAAAATCTCATAAACATTGTTCAGAACATTAAACACTGGAATTGTTTCCGTTATTTGGTAAGTTAAGGCTTTATGTTGTTTCAGCAATAACGCCATACACCAGTTGGTGGCAGTAAAGCATCATGATTCACGAAATACACAAACTTAACGTGTTAACACGTTCATAACGCGTCAATACCTTAACGTGTTAACACGAAATTATACGCTACGTGTCAACACGGAGAATCCAACACGTTTAGAGCATAATTTAAAACAAATGAAAAAAAAACAGAGGAATTCAAGTTTATAAAGTGTATTGGACTAAAAACAATAAGCTTGTAGCCTACTTAGTGTATACTCAAATACCTACATGCAAAATTGAGCCATGCTTTGGTACTGCGTTCTTATAATGTTTTTTGTGAATTGACTACACTCGGCTCAGAGTCACAGTCAGAAAACAGCGTTGGCCCACAGCAGGCTCAGTGTCACTTTTCTGAGTGTTCTTCGTCAGTAGTCATGGGGGTCCAGGTGTAAGGAATGTCGTTGGTCTCTAAGCGTATTGGATTTGACCATGTTTTTTATGAGATTTTGTATTAACATTATACATATATAAATACGTTTAAAAGCACACACACACACACACACACACACACACACATATATATATATATATATATATATATATATATATATATATATATATATATATATATATATATATATATAAACCCCTCACTTCAACCACCACTGAACTGCTGAAAAAGCCCTTTTTTAATTCAGAATTTTTTGTTCAATTTCATTTTGAAGGAGATTTATCCTCTCTTAATTTATATATAGAAGTAGATACACATAATTAAATAAAACATGAGTAACTTAATGTATCGTTAAACATACAATACGTTTACAGAAAGAGGAGGATCTGGAAAGTTAATTTCACCATGGGTTTGTATTGACACTGTATTGTTTAGCAGTATGCTATTAAAAGAATGCACATAATTTATCAATGTCAAATCTCAGTATGTGTCACACACATAGTGTGAGAGAATAGTGATGTTTGTTTGATATACAATTATGAAAAGCTTTAGAGCATGTTATGAATGAAGTTATATAATAATATGCATGTTTACAAATTTTAAGGTACTAAACACCAGAGGTTTTTTATTGTGAAAAATTAACTTCCAGTTGCTATGGGGATCAGCTTACTAATATTGCTGTCTTCACACTGCTCACGTAGGGCTCAACGTAGCCATAGGTCAGTGCTTCGCTCACTATGTTATGAATAATTCAGATGAAACGTAGGGACTACGTTCACAAAGGATTTATGTTTCGTGTCAGCTACAGTGTGTGATGTAAATCCAATCATGAATATGTAAGTAGGCCCGTATGGATTAGTTAAATGCTGTTTTAACTACAGTAACTGAAAAATATCACTGGTGAACGAGACAAAATACATATTCAATTATAACTGATATCACAACAAAAATATAGAATTAGAAACAGTACATAAAAACCCAAACAAAGTGTAGTGTAGCGAAACTGGTGGACTCTCTCTTTGTCTGTGTGTAGATGGATATAATCTCGGTGTGGGGACTAAAACTTGTTTACAGACTCACATTTTTAGTTATACAAATACACGCATTTTTGTGTGTGTACGATTGTTTACATGTGTAAGGAAGAGACGTTATAAAAAATAACTAAATACTCTATAAAGGACTTAAATCCAGGATAATAAGTCTGAATTAATGAAGACACGGCCCCTGTGCATAACTCGTGCGGGAGTTTAAATATCATTTGATTAGAATACAACACTTTTCATGTGTTTAATGAATATATTTTTTGTTAAATATTGGTTTTAATCATAACATAAATGTGTCGCTTTGTCAGTTAGCAAAGTTACATCAGCCAGTAATGTTAAGCTACAGCCCGGTCTCACACCTACTCGTGATATAGTAATCTGCAATTCGTGACATATCGCATATTTTCAGCATGAATTGCAGTCTCCTATATATGTGACTATATCACAAGTAGGTGTGAGACCAGGTTGTAAGCTATCACTACCTCGGGATGTAAAGGTCTTCCATGTGTCTTAGCAAATTACAAATAATTAAAATAAATGTTTTACAGTTACTGAAAGACATCTACGAAGAAATGTACTGCTTAAATATAATATATAACACTTGTGTCAAATATATTGCAATTGGGATGGTTAAAGTAAAGACTTATACATTTTGGGAAAACATTTTATATAGTTAAAAAAAATACATGTTTCCATACAGCCCAAGTCCCTCTGATCCTTTTTCTGTAATTAGAAGTGTAAAATTCTACTGTCAAAAACCCATATATGTTTTTGACTGGAATATATTGGAAGTTGGATTATCAGATCTTGGCTTAGGAGTGAAATATCTTCAAAGTAAGACCAGTTTCGTCTAAGTCTGAGTGTCATCAACTCAGGGTGTGAGTTTGGAGATGATTGGAGGACATCAATTTTTTCACTTAAAAACAACTCATAGGGGGACCCCTTTTAGTTTTTTTGAGTGAAAATATTTATTCTCTCCAATCTTCTCCAAACTCACACGCTGAGTAAGATAGACCCAGACAAAGATAGACCCGTTTGTAAAAACCTCTTATGTTGTTCTGAAGCTGAGATCTGATAATCCTACTTCCAATATATTCAAGTCAAAAAAAAATATATGGATTTTGGACAGTAGAATTTTACAACTCCAAAGACAGATATGAGATCAGGGAGTCATGGGATATATGGCTAAATGTATTTTTAGACATTACAATTATGTTTTCCTAAAACGTGCTCTGATGACAATATGTAGTGATGGGACACCATCCCACTTTGAACATATTTGACACAATATATATGGTAATTGAACAAGCATCCCACTTACAATATATTTGAAGCCATAAGGATGTATGGTAATTGGACAACCATCTCATTTCCAATATATTTGACACCATCAGGATATAGGGGAATTGGACAACTATCCCACTTACAATATATTTGACACCATCAGGATGTATGGGAATTGGACAACCATCCCACTTCCAATATATTTGACACCATCAGAATATATTGCAATTGGACAACCATCCCACTTCCAATAT
>NW_027101191.1:1728474-1740974 GCF_029633855.1 Hoplias malabaricus
CCTTTTCGGGGCCCCGGGTCGGGCGCGGCCGCTCTCGGTGCGTTTGTTCGGAGCAGCACTCCTTTCGGATCTGCTGTCCCGACAGAGGAGAACCAGGAAATGTCGATTCGTGGGGCACGCTGGCAAACAGGAGTGGGGCCACGAGTTCAGATGCAGAGCCCCGGACATCGCTGTGCCTGCGGCCGCCGTTTTCGGACTGTCTCAGCGTAGGGGACTGGCCGCCTAAGTCTCCCAAAGATAGGTACGGGAAGGGTAAACAAAACCCATCCCTGGAAGCTGACCCGCAGCATGGGGTAGGATCCCTCTGCTTCTTTTTATGAAGCCTGGCAGGTGCCTACCCAAGGCGGGTCTGGTTTTCCGGTAGAGCAGCATCTCCACGTCGGTTGTCATCGTTCAGACACCTTCATTTCGTACTGCCCTCTGAAATCCTGACGGCCCCGCACTGGAAACGCCCATGCCCACGTTGTGCTCGGCCCGCCCGAAATAACCTCCTATGCAGAAGGGGTGCGACATGCCTGGGATCCTCTCTGACGTTGACGAGGGTCCAAGATTTCTTAACATGACATTCCTTAGCATAGAGGCGCTTGTACAAGTGTCCTTGTACCGCCCACTGGAGTTCCTGGCAATACGAAGAGGACGGAGATAAAAGGGAGATGACGAGGCACCAATAAGGGAATGTTTGGGTTGATGGAACGAGACATGATCTAATAATGGTGTACGTGACTGGGGTCCTATATATGGCTTGGATTTGTTCAATAAATTCAAGAGATAAGAGAGAATCTTTGACTGTCTGTCTTATTCCTCTCTTCTCCTCAAAGAATTCTTTGAGCGTCGATCTTTCTTCCTGGTGATACTTAATCATTAATTTTAAGTTTGCCATAATAATTAACATTCCCTAATCAGAAGCCCTGGATGAACAGAGAGGTTCGCACTCTGCTCAAAGCCAGAGATGCTGCCTTCAGATCAGGATGCAGGGAAGCATACAGCTTGGTCAGAGCTAACCTGAGGAGAGGAATAGCTATAGCCAAGCACTGCTACAAACGCCGGTCCTGATTCACAAAAAAAACAAAAGCAGATGCACATAAATGGAAAAACCTAATGCGTACAAAAGAAGGGCAAAAAACAAGACTGGTGGTCTGAGATTTCTTACCATGGCATCCCTCAGCATAGAAGCGCTCAGGGTACGAGCGTCCTTTGTACCGCCCACTGGAGTTCCTGGCAATATGAAGAGACTAATAGCTATAGCCAAGCACTGCTACAAATGCCGGATTGAGGAGCACTTTACCTCCTCTGACCCTCGGTGTACGTGGCAGGGAATACACGCCCTGACTGACTATAAACCAACTAGCTTTGTTCCATTTACCAACAGTGCTTCACTCCCTGATAAGCTGAACAACTTTTACGCTCGTTTCGACCAGATGATAATGATATCTTCAATAAACGATCCTCCACCGATGACAACCCACTTGTACTTTCCACTTCGGACGTCAGTCGCATGCTGAGTAGAGTGAATGCACGGAAGGCAGCTGGCCCTGATGGTGTACCTGGCCGTGTGCTGAGTGCTTGTGCTGTGGAACTTGCGGGTGTCTTCGCTCTCAACAGAACTACACACTGCATAACCCACCTCAATAATTTCCAAGTGCTTTAAAAGACTAGTTCTTTCTCACTTGAAATCCTGCCTGCCTGCTACGCTGGACCCACACCAGTTTGCTTATCGTTGCAACAGATCCACCGAGGACGCTATCTCAACAGCACTACACACTGCACTAACCCACCTCGCTTGGAAGCATAAGGAAGCATAAAGTAATCTAAATCTCCCTGGTAGGCGGCTGCGTCGACCTTGGACCTCAGAAAATAAAGTGGACCCACACCAGCAGATGACATGGGACACCAAACCGCCACTGACTGTGGAAACTTTACAGGGTAGCTCGAACAATGTGGATTCCGTGCCTCTCCTCTCTTCCTCCAGATTCTGGGACCTTGATTTCTATAGGAAATGGTCCTTGGTCTTCCAGGACCAAGATGGCATCGCGATCACACTGCGAGGCTCAGCGTCTTACCGGTTTTAGTGATGTTATACTTCTGTACTTAGCTATCTCCAGTTTTCTTGCGCAAATAACTCTTGCGAACTACAGTTACGACAGACAGACACTTTTGGAAATTAACATTCACTGCACAAACACCGGATTCAGCATCGGTTGGACTTTAACCAGCTTCAAAACAACACCCCTCCCCCATCTTGGACTTTCCGATCATCTTTCTTTGTTCCTGCTTCCCAAATACACTCCAGTCATGCAGAGGATTAAGCCTTCAACCAGAACTGTAAAGTTCTGGATGGATGGGGCTGACTCCTTCCTTCAGCAACAGTTCCAGCACACCGACTGGAGTGAGTATGCTGCCCGAGCCTGCACAGGCTCACACATCCACTTGGACACCTACACTAACTCTGTCCTGAAATGCATCAACAAGCGCTCAGGGTACAAGCGTCCTCTGTACCGCCCACTGGAGTCCCTGGCAATATGAAGAGACTAATAGCTATAGCCAAGCACTGCTACAAACGACGGATTGAGGAGCACTTTACCTCCTCTGACCCTCGGCGTATGTGGCAGGGAATACACACCCTGACTGACTATAAACCAACTAGCTTTGTTCCATCTACCAACAGTGCTTCACTCCCTGATGAGCTGAACAACTTCTACGCTCGTTTCGACCAGATGATATTGATATCTTCAATAAACGATCCTCCACCGACGACAACCCACTTGTACTTTCCAATTCGGACGTCAGTCACATGCTGAGCAGAGTGAATGCACAGAAGGCAGCTTGCCCTGATGGTGTACCTGGCCGTGTGCTAAGAGCTTGTGCTGTGGAACTTGCGGGTGTCTTCGCTCACATCTTTAATGTTTCGCTTGCCCAGGCAGCTGTACCATCTATCTTTAAGTCAGCCATTATTGTGCCTGTGCCTAAGCATTCTACTGCTTCAGACTTTAATGACTTTCGACCTGTAGCACTCACCCCAATAATTTCCAAGTGCTTTAAAAGACTAGTTCTTTCTCACTTGAAATCCTGCCTGCCTGCTACGCTGGACCCACACCAGTTTGCTTATCGTTGCAACAGATCCACCGAGGACGCTATCTCAACAGCACTACACACTGCACTAACCCACCTCGCTTGGAAGCATAAAGTAATCTAAATCTCCCTGGTAGGCGGCTGCGTTGACCTTGGACCTCAGAAAATACAGTGGACCCACACCAGCAGATGACATGGGACCCCAAACCGCCACTGACTGTGGAAACTTTACAGGGTACCTCGAGCAATGTGGATTCCGTGCCTCTCCTCTCTTCCTCCAGATTCTGGGACCTTGATTTCTATAGGAAATGGTCCTTGGTCTCCCAGGACCAAGATGGCATCGCGATCACACTGCGAGGCTCAGCGTCTTACCAGTTTTAGTGATGTTATACTTCTGTACTTAGCTATCTCCAGTTTTCTTGCGCAAATAACTCTTGCGAACTACAGCTACAAGAGACAGACTCTTTTGGAAATTAACATTCACTGCACAAACACCGGATTCACGCAATCTTTGACTGTCTGTCTTATTCCTCTCTTCTCCTCAAAGAATTCTTTGAGCGTCAATCTTCCTTCCTGGTGATACTTAATCACTAATTTTAAGTTTGCCATAATAATTAACATTCCCTAATCAGAAGCCCTGGATGAACAGAGAGGTTCGCACTCTGCTCAAAGCCAGAGATGCTGCCTTCAGATCAGGACGCCGGGAAGCATACAGCTTGGTCAGAGCTAACCTGAGGAGAGGAATAGCTATAGCCAAGCACTGCTACAAACGCCGGTCCTGATTCACAAAAAAAACAAAAGCAGATGCACATAAATGGAAAAACCTAATGCGTACAAAAGAAGGGCAAAAAACAAGACTGGTGGTCTGAGATTTCTTACCATGGCATCCCTCAGCATAGAAGCGCTCAGGGTACGAGCGTCCTTTGTACCGCCCACTGGAGTTCCTGGCAATATGAAGAGACTAATAGCTATATCCAAGCACTGCTACAAACGCCGGATTGAGGAGCACTTTACCTCCTCTGACCCTCGGCGTATGTGGTAGGGAATACACACCCTGACTGACTATAAACCAACTAGCTTTGTTCCATGTACCAACAGTGCTTCACTCCCTGATGAGCTGAACAACTTTTACACTCGTTTCGACCAGATGATATTGATATCTTCAATAAACGATCCTCCACCGACGACAACCCACTTGTACTTTCCACTTCGGACGTCAGTCGCATGCTGAGCAGAGTGAATGCACGGAAGGCAGCTGGCCCTGATGGTGTACCTGGCCGTGTGCTAAGAGCTTGTGCTGTGGAACTTGCGGGTGTCTTCGCTCTCAACAGCACTACACACTGCACTAACCCACCCCGCTTGGAAGCATAAGGAAGCATAAAGTAATCTAAATCTCCCTGGTAGGCGGCTGCGTTGACCTTGGACCTCAGAAAATACAGTGGACCCACACCAGCAGATGACATGGGACCCCAAACCGCCACTTACTGTGGAAACTTTACAGGGTACCTCGAGCAATGTGGATTCCGTGCCTCTCCTCTCTTCCTCCAGATTCTGGGACCTTGATATCCATAGGAAATGGTCCTTGGTCTCCCAGGACCAAGATGGCGTCACGATCACACTGCGAGGCTCAGCGTCTTACCGGTTTTAGTGATGTTATACTTCTGTACTTAGCTATCTCCAGTTTTCTTGCGCAAATAACTCTTGCGAACTACAGTTACGACAGACAGACACTTTTGGAAATTAACATTCACTGCACAAACACCGGATTCAGCATTGGTTCGACTTTAACCAGCTTCAAAACAACACCCCACCCCCATCTTGGACTTTCCGATCATCTTTCTTTGTTCCTGCTTCCCAAATACACTCCAGTCATGCAGAGGATTAAGCCTTCAACCAGAACTGTAAAGTTCTGGATGGATGGGGCTGACTCCTTCCTTCAGCAACAGTTCCAGCACACCGACTGGAGTGAGTATGCTGCCCGAGCCTCCACAGGCTCACACATCCACTTGGACACCTACACTAACTCTGTCCTGAAACACATCAACAACTGTGTGGACTGACTTTGACTGTCTGTCTTATTCCTCTCTTCTCCTCAAAGAATTCTTTGAGCATCGATCTTTCTTCCTGGTGATACTTAATCATTAAATTTAAGTTTGCCATAACAATTAACATTCCCTATTCAAATGCCCTGGATAAACAGAGAGGTTCGCACATTGCTCAAAGCCAGAGATGCTGCCTTCAGATCAGGACGCCGGGAAGCATACAGCTTGGCCAGAGCTAACCTGAGGAGAGGAATAGCTATAGCCAAGCACTGCTACAAACGCCGGTCCTGATTTACAGAAAAAAGAAAAGCAGATGCACATAAATGGAGAAACCTAATGCATACAAAAGAAGGGCAAAAAACAAGACTGGTGGTCCGAGATTTCTTGGCATGGCATCCCTCAGCATAGAAGCGCTCAGGGTACAAGCGTCCTTTGTACCGCCCACTGGAGTTCCTGGCAATATGAAGAGACTAACAGCTATAGCCAAGCACTGCTACAAACTCTGGATTGAGGAGCACTTTACCTCCTCTGACCCTCGGCGTATGTGGCAGGGAATACACACCCTGACTGACACTGACACACCCATCTCAGTTACCTCCATCGTGTATATTTGTAATATTGTACTATAGTGAGAAAGGTTTATTCTATTTTATTTCACTCAGCATGTAGCCAGATAGGCTATTTACTTTGGTGCAGTTTATTATATAAAGTTTATGCACTTTATTAACAAGTTTTCCAGTGTCTGCAGTCATCTTTCTCTAAAACTCACACAAAGACATTATTTGAACTATAATTCCAAAACACCTCAAGTCTGCCTCCTTTGTACTAATTTTGGATTGTTTTCTCACTGATGATTTGTCAAAATAGCTAAAGTTCAGATTTTAAGTAAATTTGCCTTTTGAAAAACTGCCTCCTTTGTACTAATGTAGGATTGTTTTCACAGTGCAAAAAGTGGCATATTGATTAGTCAAAATAGCTCTGATATGTTGTAACCTTATTTTAAGTAGTTTTTGTCTTTTGAAAAACTGCCAATAGGTAAAGATATTTTTACATAAATTTATACAAAAAACAACCCTCAGCTACTTGTAAAAAGGACATTTTTACTTAAACATTTAAAAACCCAAGTAAAAGAATATTATCAGGACATTTTTTCTTGTTTTAAGTCAAAATATCTCACCCCATTGGCAAAGTGTTTTTCTTGACAAGTAAATATGACTCAAATTAAACTTAAATACTATTTTTGAGCAATTTTTACTTAACTGAATTTTTTATTTATATTTCTCAAGGTTTTTGTAGGTTTCACATCAAATAATACTGCATTAGATCAACAAATATAAACTAAAAAGCTTAAATAATTCTTTATTGTGTGTATTCTAAATAAACAAGTATTATTTCATTATATTTTTGAAAGATTATAATAATAATTATCAGCAGCTGAGAAAACTGCCAAAGTACCAAAATATTTTTTATTTGTTGAGACTGTTGCCCTAAACTAAACTCCTGAAAGTCTGTGCCTGCTGTGACTCTCAGAGCTTTGTCAGTCAACACAGTTCACACTATCACCCATCCCCCCGTTTTAGCACCTAGTAGTGGCTTAATGTACATAACAAAATGTGGCCTAATGGGTTGCAAATTACCCCAGCACTGCCATTTGGCAGCCTCTGGTAGAAAAAGGGGGTATATGAAAATCCTGATAGTTCTAGTGTTGACATTCTGACTGGTGTTCGCTCAGAAGCTTTTAAATTTTTCGCTTCCACCTTAAGTAATGCAGCAGTAACATTAGCTAACTTGAAAATTTGAAAGTAAGGCGTTCGGACAAGAGTTTCAGAAGGGCAGGCTGGCTCACTGTGGTTACGTGTTTGTCGGTTTACTGGCATTATACATATATCAAAGATAGTTGGAAACTTTGTGAAAGGACGTTTGTGTTGCCTTATCAAAGTAGCCAACACTTTAAAAATGTTAATGTCTATGGATGTTGGGCATGTTAAAAGTATTAAAAACATTACAAAACACTTCAACGAATGATAAATATATACGCCATCCCAATCCCAATATATTTGCCTGTAATGGAATATATTGGAATCGGGACGTTCCGGGAGCCACCTGGTGGATTGATGCAAAAGTGCGGGTAAAAGGCCCAAACTTTGAGGATTTTTAGCTCTCACCACGTGTGCCCAGGACCCGACCCCGGGCTCTGCAAAGTAAATCGTCTAGGGGGCGCCGCGCGCTAGGCCGATAAGGTCCACCAAGCGGCGTATCATATATGTGGATTGGGATGGTGTGGTACTACGAAGAGGTAAGCAACTGCTATTTTGTCCACTAAATGGCTTTTCGGA
Organism: Hoplias malabaricus; assembly: GCF_029633855.1. NCBI lineage: Eukaryota > Metazoa > Chordata > Actinopteri > Characiformes > Erythrinidae > Hoplias > Hoplias malabaricus. The sequence continues at coordinate 1,735,922 of NW_027101191.1, forward strand.
ACTAAGACCCCACCACCACCTGTTAGGTCTAAATGGAATTGTGGACCCATTTGTGGCCACATACTTATATATGTTAAGATAGGATAAATCTCCTTCAAAATTATATTGAACAAAAAAATCTGAATTAAAAAAGGGCTTTTTTCAGCAGTAAATTCAGTGGTGGTTGAAGTGAGGGGTATATATATCTATGTTTGTGTGCGCTTTTAAACGTATTTATGTTTATATAAATATTATGTTTGTATAATGTTTATACAAAATCTCATAAACATTGTTCAGAACATTAAACACTGGAATTGTTTCCGTTATTTGGTAAGTTAAGGCTTTATGTTGTTTCAGCAATAACGCCATACACCAGTTGGTGGCAGTAAAGCATCATGATTCACGAAATACACAAACTTAACGTGTTAACACGTTCATAACGCGTCAATACCTTAACGTGTTAACACGAAATTATACGCTACGTGTCAACACGGAGAATCCAACACGTTTAGAGCATAATTTAAAACAAATGAAAAAAAAACAGAGGAATTCAAGTTTATAAAGTGTATTGGACTAAAAACAATAAGCTTGTAGCCTACTTAGTGTATACTCAAATACCTACATGCAAAATTGAGCCATGCTTTGGTACTGCGTTCTTATAATGTTTTTTGTGAATTGACTACACTCGGCTCAGAGTCACAGTCAGAAAACAGCGTTGGCCCACAGCAGGCTCAGTGTCACTTTTCTGAGTGTTCTTCGTCAGTAGTCATGGGGGTCCAGGTGTAAGGAATGTCGTTGGTCTCTAAGCGTATTGGATTTGACCATGTTTTTTATGAGATTTTGTATTAACATTATACATATATAAATACGTTTAAAAGCACACACACACACACACACACACATATATATATATATATATATATATATATATATATATATATATATATATATATATATATAAACCCCTCACTTCAACCACCACTGAACTGCTGAAAAAGCCCTTTTTTAATTCAGAATTTTTTGTTCAATTTCATTTTGAAGGAGATTTATCCTCTCTTAATTTATATATAGAAGTAGATACACATAATTAAATAAAACATGAGTAACTTAATGTATCGTTAAACATACAATACGTTTACAGAAAGAGGAGGATCTGGAAAGTTAATTTCACCATGGGTTTGTATTGACACTGTATTGTTTAGCAGTATGCTATTAAAAGAATGCACATAATTTATCAATGTCAAATCTCAGTATGTGTCACACACATAGTGTGAGAGAATAGTGATGTTTGTTTGATATACAATTATGAAAAGCTTTAGAGCATGTTATGAATGAAGTTATATAATAATATGCATGTTTACAAATTTTAAGGTACTAAACACCAGAGGTTTTTTATTGTGAAAAATTAACTTCCAGTTGCTATGGGGATCAGCTTACTAATATTGCTGTCTTCACACTGCTCACGTAGGGCTCAACGTAGCCATAGGTCAGTGCTTCGCTCACTATGTTATGAATAATTCAGATGAAACGTAGGGACTACGTTCACAAAGGATTTATGTTTCGTGTCAGCTACAGTGTGTGATGTAAATCCAATCATGAATATGTAAGTAGGCCCGTATGGATTAGTTAAATGCTGTTTTAACTACAGTAACTGAAAAATATCACTGGTGAACGAGACAAAATACATATTCAATTATAACTGATATCACAACAAAAATATAGAATTAGAAACAGTACATAAAAACCCAAACAAAGTGTAGTGTAGCGAAACTGGTGGACTCTCTCTTTGTCTGTGTGTAGATGGATATAATCTCGGTGTGGGGACTAAAACTTGTTTACAGACTCACATTTTTAGTTATACAAATACACGCATTTTTGTGTGTGTACGATTGTTTACATGTGTAAGGAAGAGACGTTATAAAAAATAACTAAATACTCTATAAAGGACTTAAATCCAGGATAATAAGTCTGAATTAATGAAGACACGGCCCCTGTGCATAACTCGTGCGGGAGTTTAAATATCATTTGATTAGAATACAACACTTTTCATGTGTTTAATGAATATATTTTTTGTTAAATATTGGTTTTAATCATAACATAAATGTGTCGCTTTGTCAGTTAGCAAAGTTACATCAGCCAGTAATGTTAAGCTACAGCCCGGTCTCACACCTACTCGTGATATAGTAATCTGCAATTCGTGACATATCGCATATTTTCAGCATGAATTGCAGTCTCCTATATATGTGACTATATCACAAGTAGGTGTGAGACCAGGTTGTAAGCTATCACTACCTCGGGATGTAAAGGTCTTCCATGTGTCTTAGCAAATTACAAATAATTAAAATAAATGTTTTACAGTTACTGAAAGACATCTACGAAGAAATGTACTGCTTAAATATAATATATAACACTTGTGTCAAATATATTGCAATTGGGATGGTTAAAGTAAAGACTTATACATTTTGGGAAAACATTTTATATAGTTAAAAAAAATACATGTTTCCATACAGCCCAAGTCCCTCTGATCCTTTTTCTGTAATTAGAAGTGTAAAATTCTACTGTCAAAAACCCATATATGTTTTTGACTGGAATATATTGGAAGTTGGATTATCAGATCTTGGCTTAGGAGTGAAATATCTTCAAAGTAAGACCAGTTTCGTCTAAGTCTGAGTGTCATCAACTCAGGGTGTGAGTTTGGAGATGATTGGAGGACATAAATTTTTTCACTTAAAAACAACTCATAGGGGGACCCCTTTTAGTTTTTTTGAGTGAAAATATTTATTCTCTCCAATCTTCTCCAAACTCACACGCTGAGTAAGATAGACCCAGACAAAGATAGACCCGTTTGTAAAAACCTCTTATGTTGTTCTGAAGCTGAGATCTGATAATCCTACTTCCAATATATTCAAGTCAAAAAAAAATATATGGATTTTGGACAGTAGAATTTTACAACTCCAAAGACAGATATGAGATCAGGGAGTCATGGGATATATGGCTAAATGTATTTTTAGACATTACAATTATGTTTTCCTAAAACGTGCTCTGATGACAATATGTAGTGATGGGACACCATCCCACTTTGAACATATTTGACACAATATATATGGTAATTGAACAAGCATCCCACTTACAATATATTTGAAGCCATAAGGATGTATGGTAATTGGACAACCATCTCATTTCCAATATATTTGACACCATCAGGATATAGGGGAATTGGACAACTATCCCACTTACAATATATTTGACACCATCAGGATGTATGGGAATTGGACAACCATCCCACTTCCAATATATTTGACACCATCAGAATATATTGCAATTGGACAACCATCCCACTTCCAATATATTAGACACCATCAGGATAACCATCCCACTTCCAATATATTTGACACCATCAGAATATATTGCAATTGGACAACCATCCCACTTCCAATATATTAGACACCATCAGGACAACCATCCCACTTCCAATATATTTGACACCATCAGAATATATTGCAATTGGACAACCATCCCTCTTCCAATATATTTGACACCATCAGGATGTATGGGAATTGGACAACCATCCCACTTCCAATATATTTGACACCATCAGAATATATTGCAATTGGACAACCATCCCACTTCCAATATATTAGACACCATCAGGACAACCATCCCACTTCCAATATATTTGACACCATCAGAATATATTGCAATTGGACAACCATCCCTCTTCCAATATATTTGACACCATCAGAATATATTGCAATTGGACAACCATCCCACTTCCAATATATTAGACACCATCAGGACAACCATCCCACTTCCAATATATTTGACACCATCAGAATATATTGCCATTGGACAACCATCCCTCTTCCAATGTATTTGACACCATCAGAATATATTACAATTGGACAACCATCCCACTTCCAATATATTTGACACCATCAGAATATATTGCAATTGGACAACCATCCCACTTCCAATATATTTGACAGCAATTGGACAACCATCCCACTTCCAATATATTCGGAGGCCGGAAATACCCCATCCCAAACCCAATATAATATACATGTGTTGGGACATTCCATGTGCCACCTGGTGGACTGATGAAAAATTGCGGATAAAAGGCCCAAACTTTGATTATTCATATCTCTTTCCACGTGAGGAGTAGAGACTCAGCGAGGGCGCGGAACTTCGTGGCGTGTTCCCCTGAGCGCACTGGACCCGCTCTCGGGCTCGGCAAAAATCATTTAACGGGCGCCGCGCGCTAGCGCTCTGGTCCCGTCCGATGGCAATATACCATATGTGGATTGGGATGTTGAGTGGCTTTCTTAAGTTAAGGCTTTATGTTGTTTCAGCAATAACGCCATACACCAGTTGGTGGCAGTAAAGCATCATGATTCACGAAATACACAAACTTAACGTGTTAACGCGAAATTATACCCTACGTGTCAACACGGAGAATCCAACACGTTTAGAGCATAATTTAAAACAAATGAAAAAAAAAAAAAAAAACAGAGGAATTCAAGTTTATAAAGTGTATTGGACTAAAAACAATAAGCTTGTAGCCTACTTAGTGTATACTCAAATACCTACATGCAACATTGAGCCATGCTTTGGTACTGCGTTCTTATAATGTTTTTTGTGAATTGACTACACTCGGCTCAGAGTCACAGTCAGAAAACAGCGTTGTCCCACAGCAGGCTCAGTGTCACTTTTCTGAGTGTTCTTCGTCAGTAGTCATGGGGTAGTACTTCGCTGTCTAGCTTATATAATCCCTCTATTTTTTTGTAACCCTTATTTTGACCCAAATTTTGAATCTGCCCCTTCAGCTGTCCTAGGTGGGGAAAAGGTAATCCCCCCCAATATTGGACTTAAGTCCCCTCTCTATTTATCTTCTATGTATTTTATAACAACAATCGTATTTCTAAGATTCTCAATGATCTTTTTAATATTTGTTGATTAGAGGTGCATGGGAAGAGGAAGGCCTTAAAGATGACTTTCCATTTCTGTCCATAGGGGTGTGTTTTGTTTTTTAAATTTATTTATTTATTTTTAATGTATAGTTAAACAAATCATGTTC
>NW_027101191.1:1753474-1836424 GCF_029633855.1 Hoplias malabaricus
CATCCCCCGAGAGGTCAGCGCTCGTTTGCATGTATTAGCTCTGGAATTACCACAGTTATCCGAGTAACGTGTGGAGCGATCAAAGGAACCATAACTGATTTAATGAGCCATTCGCAGTTTCACTGTACCGACCGTGTGCACTTAGACCTGCATGGCTTAATCTTTGAGACAAGCATATGTTACTGGCAGGATCAACCAGGTAGCTGCACCGTGGGAAAAGGGGGTGAAACGTCACTCCCCGCCACGTGGGTCGGCCCTACCGAGACCCTTTTCGGGGCCCCGGGTCGGGCGCGGCCGCTCTCGGTGCGTTTGTTCGGAGCAGCACTCCTTTCGGATCTGCTGTCCCGACAGAGGAGAACCAGGAAATGTCGATTCGTGGGGCACGCTGGCAAACAGGAGTGGGGCCACGAGTTCAGATGCAGAGCCCCGGACATCGCTGTGCCTGCGGCCGCCGTTTTCGGACTGTCTCAGCGTAGGGGACTGGCCGCCTAAGTCTCCCAAAGATAGGTACGGGAAGGGTAAACAAAACCCATCCCTGGAAGCTGACCCGCAGCATGGGGTAGGATCCCTCTGCTTCTTTTTATGAAGCCTGGCAGGTGCCTACCCAAGGCGGGTCTGGTTTTCCGGTAGAGCAGCATCTCCACGTCGGTTGTCATCGTTCAGACACCTTCATTTCGTACTGCCCTCTGAAATCCTGACGGCCCCGCACTGGAAACGCCCATGCCCACGTTGTGCTCGGCCCGCCCGAAATAACCTCCTATGCAGAAGGGGTGCGACATGCCTGGGATCCTCTCTGACGTTGACGAGGGTCCAAGATTTCTTAACATGACATTCCTTAGCATAGAAGCGCTTGTACAAGTGTCCTTGTACCGCCCACTGGAGTTCCTGGCAATACGAAGAGGACGGAGATAAAAGGGAGATGACGAGGCACCAATAAGGGAATGTTTGGGTTGATGGAACGAGACATGATCTAATAATGGTGTACGTGACTGGGGTCCTATATATGGCTTGGATTTGTTCAATAAATTCAAGAGATAAGAGAGAATCTTTGACTGTCTGTCTTATTCCTCTCTTCTCCTCAAAGAATTCTTTGAGCGTCGATCTTTCTTCCTGGTGATACTTAATCATTAATTTTAAGTTTGCCATAATAATTAACATTCCCTAATCAGAAGCCCTGGATGAACAGAGAGGTTCGCACTCTGCTCAAAGCCAGAGATGCTGCCTTCAGATCAGGATGCAGGGAAGCATACAGCTTGGTCAGAGCTAACCTGAGGAGAGGAATAGCTATAGCCAAGCACTGCTACAAACGCCGGTCCTGATTCACAAAAAAAACAAAAGCAGATGCACATAAATGGAAAAACCTAATGCGTACAAAAGAAGGGCAAAAAACAAGACTGGTGGTCTGAGATTTCTTACCATGGCATCCCTCAGCATAGAAGCGCTCAGGGTACGAGCGTCCTTTGTACCGCCCACTGGAGTTCCTGGCAATATGAAGAGACTAATAGCTATAGCCAAGCACTGCTACAAACGCCGGATTGAGGAGCACTTTACCTCCTCTGACCCTCGGCGTATGTGGCAGGGAATACACGCCCGGACTGACTATAAACCAACTAGCTTTGTTCCATTTACCAACAGTGCTTCACTCCCTGATAAGCTGAACAACTTTTACGCTCGTTTCGACCAGATGATAATGATATCTTCAATAAACGATCCTCCACCGATGACAACCCACTTGTACTTTCCACTTCGGACGTCAGTCGCATGCTGAGTAGAGTGAATGCACGGAAGGCAGCTGGCCCTGATGGTGTACCTGGCCGTGTGCTGAGTGCTTGTGCTGTGGAACTTGCGGGTGTCTTCGCTCTCAACAGAACTACACACTGCATAACCCACCTCAATAATTTCCAAGTGCTTTAAAAGACTAGTTCTTTCTCACTTGAAATCCTGCCTGCCTGCTACGCTGGACCCACACCAGTTTGCTTATCGTTGCAACAGATCCACCGAGGACGCTATCTCAACAGCACTACACACTGCACTAACCCACCTCGCTTGGAAGCATAAGGAAGCATAAAGTAATCTAAATCTCCCTGGTAGGCGGCTGCGTTGACCTTGGACCTCAGAAAATAAAGTGGACCCACACCAGCAGATGACATGGGACACCAAACCGCCACTGACTGTGGAAACTTTACAGGGTAGCTCGAACAATGTGGATTCCGTGCCTCTCCTCTCTTCCTCCAGATTCTGGGACCTTGATTTCTATAGGAAATGGTCCTTGGTCTTCCAGGACCAAGATGGCATCGCGATCACACTGCGAGGCTCAGCGTCTTACCGGTTTTAGTGATGTTATACTTCTGTACTTAGCTATCTCCAGTTTTCTTGCGCAAATAACTCTTGCGAACTACAGTTACGACAGACAGACACTTTTGGAAATTAACATTCACTGCACAGACACCGGATTCAGCATCGGTTGGACTTTAACCAGCTTCAAAACAACACCCCTCCCCCATCTTGGACTTTCCGATCATCTTTCTTTGTTCCTGCTTCCCAAATACACTCCAGTCATGCAGAGGATTAAGCCTTCAACCAGAACTGTAAAGTTCTGGATGGATGGGGCTGACTCCTTCCTTCAGCAACAGTTCCAGCACACCGACTGGAGTGAGTATGCTGCCCGAGCCTGCACAGGCTCACACATCCACTTGGACACCTACACTAACTCTGTCCTGAAATGCATCAACAAGCGCTCAGGGTACAAGCGTCCTCTGTACCGCCCACTGGAGTCCCTGGCAATATGAAGAGACTAATAGCCATAGCCAAGCACTGCTACAAACGACGGATTGAGGAGCACTTTACCTCCTCTGACCCTCGGCGTATGTGGCAGGGAATACACACCCTGACTGACTATAAACCAACTAGCTTTGTTCCATCTACCAACAGTGCTTCACTCCCTGATGAGCTGAACAACTTCTACGCTCGTTTCGACCAGATGATATTGATATCTTCAATAAACGATCCTCCACCGACGACAACCCACTTGTACTTTCCAATTCGGACGTCAGTCACATGCTGAGCAGAGTGAATGATAACTTCCCCCAATAACTTCCAAGGGGTTTAAAAGACTAGTTCTTTCTCACTTGAAATCCTGCCTGCCTGCTACGCTGGACCCACACCAAATTGCTTATCGTAGCAACAGATCCACCGAGGACGCTATCTCAACAGCACTTCACACTGCACTAACCTACCTCGCTTGGAAGCATAAGGAAGCATAAAGTAATCTAAATCTCCCTGGTAGGCGGCTGCGTTGACCTTGGACCTCAGAAAATAAAGTGGACCCACACCAGCAGATGACATGGGACACCAAACTGCCACTGACTGTGGAAACTTTACAGGGTACCTCGAACAATGTGGATTCCGTGCCTCTCCTCTCTTCCTCCAGATTCTGGGACCTTGATTTCTATAGGAAATGGTCCTTGGTCTCCCAGGACCAAGATGGCATCGCGATCACACTGCGAGGCTCAGCGTCTTACCAGTTTTAGTGATGTTATACTTCTGTACTTAGCTATCTCCAGTTTTCTTGCGCAAATAACTCTTGCGAACTACAGCTACGAGAGACAGACACTTTTGGAAATTAACATTCACTGCACAAACACCGGATTCACGCAATCTTTGACTGTCTGTCTTATTCCTCTCTTCTCCTCAAAGAATTCTTTGAGCGTCGATCTTCCTTCCTGGTGATACTTAATCATTAATTTTAAGTTTGCCATAATAATTAACATTCCCTAATCAGAAGCCCTGGATTAACAGAGAGGTTCGCACTCTGCTCAAAGCCAGAGATGCTGCCTTCAGATCAGGATGCCGGGAAGCATACAGCTTGGTCAGAGCTAACCTGAGGAGAGGAATAGCTATAGCCAAGCACTGCTACAAACGCCGGTCCTGATTCACAAAAAAAACAAAAGCAGATGCACATAAATGAAAAAACCTAATGCGTACAAAAGAAGGGCAAAAAACAAGACTGGTGGTCTGAGATTTCTTACCATGGCATCCCTCAGCATAGAAGCGCTCAGGGTACGAGCGTCCTTTGTACCGCCCACTGGAGTTCCTGGCAATACGAAGAGACTAATAGCTATAGCCAAACACTGCTACAAACGCCGCATTGAGGAGCACTTTACCTCCTCTGACCCTCGGCGTATGTGGTAGGGAACAACACCCTGACTGACTATAAACCAACTAGCTTTGTTCCATGTACCAACAGTGCTTGACTCCCTGATGAGCTGAACAACTTTTACACTCGTTTCGACCAGATGATATTGATATCTTCAATAAACGATCCTCCACCGACGACAACCCACTTGTACTTTCTACTTCGGACGTCAGTCGCATGCTGAGCAGAGTGAATGCACGGAAGGCAGCTTGCCCTGATGGTGTACCTGGCCGTGTGCTAAGAGCTTGTGCTGTGGAACTTGCGGGTGTCTTCGCTCACATCTTTAATGTTTCGCTTGCCCAGGCAGCTGTACCATCTATCTTTAAGTCAGCCATTATTGTGCCTGTGCCTAAGCATTCTACTGCTTCAGACTTTAATGACTTTCGACCTGTAGCACTCACCCCAATAATTTCCAAGTGCTTTAAAAGACTAGTTCTTTCTCACTTGAAATCCTGCCTGCCTGCTACGCTGGACCCACACCAGTTTGCTTATCGTTGCAACAGATCCACCGAGGACGCTATCTCAACAGCACTACACACTGCACTAACCCACCTCACTTGGAAGCATAAGGAAGCATAAAGTAATCTAAATCTCCCTGGTAGGCGGCTGCGTTGACCTTGGACCTCAGAAAATAAAGTGGACCCACACCAGCAGATGACATGGGACACCAAACCGCCACTGACTGTGGAAACTTTACAGGGTACCTCGAACAATGTGGATTCCGTGCCTCTCCTCTCTTCCTCCAGATTCTGGGACCTTGATTTCTATAGGAAATGGTCCTTGGTCTTCCAGGACCAAGATGGCATCGCGATCACACTGCGAGGCTCAGCGTCTTACCAGTTTTAGTGATGTTATACTTCTGTACTTAGCTATCTCCAGTTTTCTTGCGCAAATAACTTATGCGAACTACAGCTACGACAGACAGACACTTTTGGAAATTAACATTCACTGCACAAACACCGGATTCACGCAATCTTTGACTGTCTGTCTTATTCCTCTCTTCTCCTCAAAGAATTCTTTGAGTGTCGATCTTCCTTCCTGGTGATACTTAATCATTAATTTTAAGTTTGCCATAATAATTAACATTCCCTAATCAGAAGCCCTGGATGAACAGAGAGGTTCGCAATCTGCTCAAAGCCAGAGATGCTGCCTTCAGATCAGGATGCCGGGAAGCATACAGCTTGGTCAGAGCTAACCTGAGGAGAGGAATAGCTATAGCCAAGCACTGCTACAAACGCCGGTCCTGATTCACAAAAAAAACAAAAGCAGATGCACATAAATGAAAAAACCTAATGCGTACAAAAGAAGGGCAAAAAACAAGACTGGTGGTCTGAGATTTCTTACCATGGCATCCCTCAGCATAGAAGCGCTCAGGGTACGAGCGTCCTTTGTACCGCCCACTGGAGTTCCTGGCAATACGAAGAGACTAATAGCTATAGCCAAGCACTGCTACAAACGCCGGATTGAGGAGCACTTTACCTCCTCTGACCCTCGGCGTATGTGGTAGGGAACAACACCCTGACTGACTATAAACCAACTAGCTTTGTTCCATGTACCAACAGTGCTTGACTCCCTGATGAGCTGAACAACTTTTACACTCGTTTCGACCAGATGATATTGATATCTTCAATAAACGATCCTCCACCGACGACAACCCACTTGTACTTTCCACTTTGGACATCAGTCGCATGCTGAGCAGAGTGAATGCACGGAAGGCAGCTGGCCCTGATGGTGTACCTGGCCGTGTGCTAAGAGCTTGTGCTGTGGAACTTGCGGGTGTCTTCTCTCACATCTTTAATGTTTCGCTTGCCCAGGCAGCTGTACCATCTATCTTTAAGTCAGCCATTATTGTGCCTGTGCCTAAGCATTCTACTGCTTCAGACTTTAATGACTTGTGACCTGTAGCACTCACCCCAATAATTTCCAAGTGCTTTAAAAGACTAGTTATTTCTCACTTGAAATCCTGCCTGCCTGCTACGCTGGACCCACACCAGTTTGCTTATCATAGCAACAGATCCACCGAGGACGCTATCTCAACAGCACTACCCACTGCACTAACCCAACTTGACTGTCAAAACTCATAGGTGAGTATGCTGTTAATCGATTTTAGTTCTGCATTCAACAGAACAATTCCGTCTATGCTGATATCCAAACTCAACCATCTGGGTATCAGCACATCACTCTGCCACTGGATTTTAGACTTCCTGTCTAACAGACCTCAATCTGTTAGATTAGGCAAACTTCATTCATCAACCATCACCTTGAACACTGGCATTCCACAAGGTTGTGTTCTTAGCCCGATTCTGTACTCTCTCTTCACCCATGACTGTGTACCTGCCTATGGTTCAAACACCGTAGTCAAATTCGCAGATGACACCATGGTGATAGGCTTGATTACAGACAATAATGAAACGCCCTACCGGGATGAAGTACAGCATCTGTCCTTGTGGTGCCAAAACAATAACCTGGTACTAAACACGCTCAAAACAAAGGAGATCATCATGGACTTCAGACGGACTAGGAATCAAGCTCACGCCCCCATTTACATCACCGGAACTGCAGTGGATGAGGTGTCCAGTTTCAAGTTCCTTCGAGGACATCTACCATAAACGCTGCCTGGGCAGGGCACGAAAATCACTATAATATCACTACTGCACTTTATGTAAATTATGTAAATAATGTTATATATTGCACTTCTGGTTAGATGCTAACTACATTTCATTGGCCCTGTATTGTACTCTGCACAATGACAATGAAGTTGAATCTAATCTAATCTAATTTACTTTAATCAGGGAACATAACTTTGGACCACTCAGGAGCAGTCCAGTCCTTTTTCCTGACGCTGTCTCTTGTTCAAGAGTGGCTTGGCATAAGGAATATGACAGATGAAACCCATGTCTTGCATACATTCAAATTTTATGACCAGCACCTGTATGTGCTTGTATAATTTAAACTACTGATTCTTAACATTGAGGTTGCCCAGAAGCTCAATGTTGTATTGCAACTCTTCGCTTCCACATTAAATTACCTGACGCTGGATTATAACTTACTTCTGAACGTCGTCGTTCCATTGTCTTGGGCATGATTTTAATGTGTGAGCAATCTTTTTGTGCTGACTATATGCAGGTGTATTGTTTAACATTCGGATTCTGACTGGTGTTCGCTCAGAAGCTTTTACATTTTTCGCTTCCACCTTAAGTAATGCAGCAGTAACATTAGCTAACTTGAAAATCTTAAAGTAAGGCGTTCGGACAAGAGTTTCAGAAGGGCAGGCTGGCTCACTGTGGTTACGTGTTTGTTGGTTTACTGGCATTATAAATATATCAAAGATAGTTGGAAACTTTGTGAAAGGACTTTTGTGTTGCCTTATCAAAGTAGCCAACACTTTAAAATGTTAATGTCTATGGATGTTGGGTATGTTAAAAGTATTAAAAACATTACAAAACACTTCAACGAATGATATATATTTATACGCCATCCCAATCCCAATATATTTGCCTGTAATGGAATGTAATGGAATATATTGGAATCGGGACGTTCCGGGAGCCACCTGGTGGATTGATGCAAAATTGCGGGTAAAAGGCCGAAACTTTGAGGATTTTTAGCTCCCACCACGTGTGCCCAGGACTCGACCCCGGGCTCTGCAAAAAAAATCGTCTAGGGGCCGCTGCGCGCTAGGCCGATAAGGTCCACCAAGCAGCGTATCATATATGTGGATTGGGATGGTGTGGTACTACGAAGAGGTAAGCAAATGCTATTTTCTCGATTAAATGGCCTTTCGGAACTAAGACCCCACCACCACCTGTTAGGTCTAAATGGAATTGTGGACACATACTCCCATTTGTGGCCAGATGGGAGTATGTCAGTGTAGTTTTTATTTATTTTTTATTAAGTTAATGCAACATATGATTGGTCATTTGAAAATGGTACTCGGGCAGCTAGTACTTAACCTTTTCCATGTTAAATATTTCAGATTATTCCAATTTTGGACATTTCAATTCCAACATTACTGATTATACAGAGTCTTGTACAAAAAAAGAAGGCATAGATTTGAAAACGTTCAACGTACACATGTATCATTGTCACAAGCATTTTAAAATGTGTACTGCGTACACATTTGAATTTGATATGTATTTTTTGAAATTGTGATGGAGAAAATAAGGACAAGTATTAAGAATTGAAATCTAACAGAGCATTTGGAATCAGAAAGTAGTTTATTTAACCTTAAGGTGGTCAACATACAATAGCAGAGAGTACTATGTGAATGTGGACAAAGAAGATGTTTTCACAGAGATATTTATATAGGTAGTTTATACGTCATAACCATAAGATAATCACTCGATGTTTCTGCAAGCTTAGTTTCCTTAGAGACATCTCAGTTTGATATACAAGATGTGGTTTGTTCTAATAAAGCATTGACCTCGAGCTGACCTGACATACACTTAGTTTGTGAGTTCTGTTGATGATTAGAAATTAACATACAGACAAACAAGCAGACAAGTTCTTTCAACAGAGACATATAAAAATTACCATTACAGAAATATCTGAGTTTGGATATCCCTATCTTACTCATTTTCCTTCAGAAAAGGGTACTTAAATATCAGAGCTTTACACACTTGCACATACTCATTTGTAGATGTATTCCTTTGAAGCATAATTTAAAACAAATGAAAAAAAAAACAAAAAAACAGAGGAATTCAATACTAAAATACCTACATGCAACATTGAGACATGCTTTGGTACTGTGTTCTTATAATGTTTTTTTGTGAATTGACTACACTCAGAGTCAGAGTCAGAAAACAGCGCTGGCCCACAGCAGGCTCAGTGTCACTTCGTCAGCAGTCATGGGGGTCCAGGTGTATGGAATGGCGTTGGTCTCTTATAGAACAGCGTTGGGCTCTAAACGTGTGAACACATGCTCGTTAACACGTTATTAAAAATTTGCGTGTTGACACGTAAAATTTTGTCGTGATAACGTGACCAAAATTGACACGTTTACACGCTTCTTAAGGTTTTTGCCAATGGGAGGCCTCAAATCCGGGCGTACTTACATATTCATGATAGGATTTACATCACACCCTGTAGCTGACACGAAACATAAATCCTTTGTGAACGTAGTCCCTACGTTTCATCTGAATTATTCATAACATAGTGAGCTAAGCACTGACCTGTGGCTACGTTGAGCCCTACATGAGCAGTGTGAAGACAGCAATATTAGTAAGCTGATCCCCATAGCAACTGGAAGTTTATGTTTCACAATAAAAAAACTGGTGTTTAGTACCTTAAAATTTGTAAACATGCATATTATTATATAACTTCATTCATAACATGCTCTAAAGCTTTCCATAATTTTATAACAAACAAACATCACTATTCACTATTCATATGTGTGTGACACATACTGAGGCGTAATTCATTCACATTGATTAATTATGTGCATTATTTTAATAGCATACTGCTAAACAATACGGTGTCAATACAAACCCATAGTGAAATTAACTTTCCAGATCCTCCTCTTTCTGTAAACATGTATACTATGTTTAAATATACATTAATTTACTCATGTGTTATTTAATTATGTGTATATACTTATATATGTTAAGAGAGGATAAATCTCCTTCAAAATTAAATTGAACAAAAAAAATCTGAATTAAAAAAGATCTTTTTTCAGCAGTAAATTCAGTGGGCCATGCTTTGGTACTGCGTTCTTATAATGTTTTTTTGTGAATTGACTACACTCGGCTCAGAGTCACAGTCAGAAAACAGCGTTGGCCCACAGCAGGCTCAGTGTCACTTTTCTGAGTGTTCTTCGTCAGTAGTCATGGGGGTCCAGGTGTATGGAATGTCGTTGGTCTCTAAACGTGTTGGATTTGACCATGTTTTTTTTTTTATGAGATTTTGTATAAACATTATACATATATAAATACGTTTTAAAGCACGCACACACACACACACACACGCACACACACACACATATATATATATATATATATATATATATATAAACCCCTCACTTCAACCACCACTGAACTGCTGAAAAAACCCTTTTTTAATTTAGAATTTTTTGTTCAATTTCATTTTGAAGGAGATTTATCCTCTCTTAATGTATATATAGAAGTAGATACACATAATTAAATAAAACATAAGTAATTTAATGTATATTTTAACATATACATGTTTACAGAAAGAGGAGGATCTGGAAAGTTAATTTCACCATGGGTTTGTATTGACACTGTATTGTTTAGCAGTATGCTATTAAAAGAATGCACATAATTTATCAATGTCAAATCTCAGTATGTGTCACACATAGTGTGAGAGAATAGTGATGTTTGTTTGATATAAAATTATGAAAAGCTTTAGAGCATGTTATGAATGAAGTTATATAATATTATGCATGTTTACAAATTTTAAGGTACTAAACACCAGAGGTTTTTTATTGTGAAAAATTAACTTCCAGTTGCTATGGGGATCAGCTTACTAATATTGCTGTCTTCACACTGCTCACGTAGGGCTCAACGTAGCCATAGGTCAGTGCTTCGCTCACTATGTTATGAATAATTCAGATGAAACGTAGGGACTACGTTCACAAAGGATTTATGTTTCGTGTCAGCTACAGTGTGTGATGTAAATCCAATCATGAATATGTAAGTAGGCCCGTATGGATTAGTTAAATGCTGTTTTAACTACAGTAACTGAAAAATATCACTGGTGAACGAGACAAAATACATATTCAATTATAACTGATATCACAACAAAAATATAGAATTAGAAACAGTACATAAAAACCCAAACAAAGTGTAGTGTAGCGAAACTGGTGGACTCTCTCTTTGTCTGTGTGTAGATGGATATAATCTCGGTGTGGGGACTAAAACTTGTTTACAGACTCACATTTTTAGTTATACAAATACACACGTTTTTTTGTGTGTACGATTGTTTACATGTGTAAGGAAGAGACGTTATAAAAAAATAATTAAATACTCTATAAAGGACTTAAATCCAGGATAATAAGTCTGAATTAATGAAGACATGGCCCCTGTGCATAACTCGTGCGGGAGCTGGCAACGCCAGCCATGGAGCTTTCCCATTGAAGCCAGTTTGCTACGGTCTCTTTTAAATATCATTTGATTAGAATACAACATTTTACATGTGCTTAATGAATATATTTTTTGTTAAATATTGGTTTTAATCATAAATGTGTTGCTTTGTCAGTTAGCAAAGTTACATCAGCCAGTAATGTTAAGCTACAGCCCGGTCTCACACCTACTCGTGATATAGTAATCTACAATTCATGACATATCGCATATTTTCAGCATGAATTGCAGTCTCCTATATATGTGACTATATCACGAGTAGGTGTGAGACCGGGTTGTAAGCTATCACTACCTCAGGATGTAAAGGTCTTCCATGTGTCTTAGCAAATTGCAAATAATTTAAATAAATGTTTTACAGTTACTGAAAGACATCTACGAAGAAATGTACTGCTTAAATTTTAATTGTTATTTTATTATTATGTTTTTTACAGTATATTTGTATGTTAGCGTCTGCTAATGTTAGCTAGCATCCAGTTAAAATTTCTCCTGTTCCACCTTAAACAGAGTGACAGTTATTTTCTGATGAAACAAGAACAAAAAGTAACTGCTTCAGCATTTAAAAAAGAACAGAAAACTCCAGTATTGTGCTTGTAAATATGGATTAACATTTAGTGCTAGTTTTGCTATGGCATATATATATATATATATATATAAATATATGTATATATATACACTGTGTGTGTTTTGAAAATAACATTGTGTTTGGTATTTAATATGCAGACTTTAAACTTTGGGAATTGTGTCAGTATAACAATTAATTTATGTTTTGTATTATTTATTCCAGATTGCAAACATATGTTCCTGCACTTTTTTAAACTTCTGGTTTTTTTTTAACTTCCTGCTATATATAGTGTGTTGAAAAAATGCATATTTGACAACACAAGAAATTGTATAAAACTTTATCTAGACAGTATAATAATTACATTAAGCAAGACCATAAATATTTTGCACAAATCACTTATATAAGCCTTTTAAAATTCTAGTAAACTGAATGGAGAAAAAACACATAGGGAAGAAATATGAGCATCTGCAATATCTTCAGACCATTCAGCTATTTATTATAATGTTTGTAACAGCTATTTAATACTAAAATTTAATTCAAATCAAATTGTATTTATATAGCGCTTTTCACAACAAAAAGTCGTCACAAAGCAGCTTTACAGAGATCCGGGTCCAAGCCTCCTATGAGCAAGCCAGGGGCAACAGTGGCAAGGAAAATCTCCCTCAGCACATGAGGAAGAAACCTTGGAAGGAACCAAGACTCATACGGGGAACCCATCCTCCTCGGGTCGACACCGGAGACACAACAGAGAACAGAACAGAAGTAAAAGTGAAATGGTGACAGATGATGTAATGTAAATGTAGTACATTAGTGATGTATGAGTCTGAGGAAGGAGAAGGTGATCAGGGATTCTGTGTGAGTTAAAAGTAGGTGCAGAGTTAATCTGAGGTAAAACAGCATGGCCAAGCATGATAGTGTAGATGAGACAAGGCCAGGATCTTGTACAGGATACACAGGGGCTGGATCAGGGCAACACCTGGAGAGCAGCAGGACAGCTCAAAGCATGAGAGAGAGACAGGAGAAAGAAAACCAGACAAAGGGAACAAAAAAATACAGAGGTTAGTAGGGTCATGGTAAAGAACGGGCAAATTTGTCCTGCGAAAAAAGCTTCCACGGGTCAGGCAAGAGAACCCAGCGGCAGACAGCGCGTTGGCGGTTACTAGAAAGCTAACTAAAAAAGCTGTAGCTATGGTAGTATGACAGGGTTAATACAGAACAGTGATAATTAACCTGATGCTGTGTATGGGGAAAAAAGCTTGTCCCATTTAGGGGTGGGGTGGGCATGGCTAGGTCCCAGAGGAGGTTTCAGAGCACCTGTAAGTCCAAAATCGATGACCAAAGGAGATTCACGGTGAATGTAGTCTTCTAAGACCCACCCACCCTTGAAACTTCTGTCAAAACTCAAGCAAACCACGAAGCAGACTCTAGAGAGATTCCAGAAGCAAAAGACCTTATCAGCAAAATCCATAAAAACAATAATGAAAGCAAAGACTGGCAAAATGCAAATGAAATAATGTCAAATAACTGCAAAGAGTATCTTATAAAAATGAACTTGGCATAAAAAGTAAGGAAATTTGTGTTTGGTAGATTATTTTTTTCTTGTTGTAACAATGCTTCTTGGCAGTTTATCTCATACCGTTGGAAAGCCTGTTAATTTCCCCTTTAAACGGTGCCACATTTGTAAGGAACATGCATTTGTGGGATGAGCAGTAGAGCTGAGAATGTGGGTTGCGCCTCTTTAAAAGGTAAATGTGGCATCATTTAACAGGCTTTCCAACTGTATAAGATTTATTGCCCAGAAGCATTGTTACAACCAGGAAATAATCTACCAAACACAAATAACACAATTTTAAGAAATTTGTTTATTGTTTTTTGTAGAAATTTTTAAACAGAATTATATTTCTTAAAAAGTTTAGCTTTTTCAAAGTTTCTGTAAATACAAGGGTGTGTTTAGTGTTGAGTGATATTTTTTTTAGAACTGGTCTAAACTACCTCCATGATAAAGTTTTTATAGCAAAGTTGTATAATTAGTGTTCATTGTAAGTTGAACCAGAAAATTTGCACTGAAATATTTTTAATATGTTTACTGTATCATCTTTCAATAAGAATATAATTAATTAATATAATGTGTGTGTGTGTGTATTTATTTTTTTTTTTTCCACATAAGATATCAACACAGAGGTGTCTTACACGAGGGGAAAAAAATTGTTGAACTGATGGAAGATGAATGCTGATGCAGCACCACAGACACTTGTGATAATGGGCATTGCAGCAGTGGTAATGGGCAGTCTTTGAATTTACCACAGCCTTCATGAAGCATTTTAGACAGCTGAAATTCGGTGTGGCTTTTTTGAATTTGTTCTGAAAAACGTGAGTTGGTGTTGTGGGCTGTGTGACAAGAAGTTTGTGCAGTCAACTAATACGTTGTGATTAGCAGCTATCGGATTCTGGAGTTTTCAAGCCCCAAAGAGCAGAGGAGCGCGCGCCATGTCAGGTTGGTAACAGTCATTTTGTTTGAAGTTTGTGTTTTTTTCTTTAGCCATCTCAAGTGAACAAAGTCATCAAAACTTTTTATTGCATTAGGCTTACTTTTCTAATGTTTGCTGCAGCTAGCCAACGTGTCATTATGATGAATAGCAAGTGTTCTAGTTAGCCTTTAACCCACATTATGTAATGTCTGAGCTAATAGCCAGGTCGTTAAATTTTGAAATTTGAATAATTACTTACAGTCTACTTGAGGTTGAGAAGTAAAATGTTTCTATCATTGTTTCTCAATATGACAACTTTAGAATGTGATCATATACTTTGATATATGAATCACGCTATATTATAGGGTAAGTGTACTTTTAAGGCCACCAAAATCAGGTTTTCAGGTATGTTTAATAGATATTCTTCTGATTTCTATTTGATATCTGTGGGGAAAAGGCAAGGTCATTTGAAAATGTATGCATTTGTTTATGTACATGTTTAGAATATTAAATGGTGATATTTTATGAAATATGTCAGAAGTGTGGTATGGACCTTATTGACAAAATAAAAATGTTGTTGATTAAGGAGGCCTTGACTTACACAGGGGTGTGATTATTTTCGTAACTGGGATTTTCTCTCAATAGAGTTAATGGTGTTGAATATAGATTCTTATAAACTAGGTGCACTGGGATAGACACTTGACTCCCACAATACACACTCCAGCCACTGGGGGGGGGTCTTACTTTTCTTGAGATCTTGAAGTGGAGCCTTTAAAGGGGAGGACCTCTGGTTTTGGAGGCCAGATACCGGAGCGTCGTTTTGGATATATATAAGATGGTGGAAGTTTTGGCGCTGATTTTTCTCTAGCACTCTGGAAACTGTTGCACCTCCAGATTACTACCTACCCTTTTGAATAATCTCTACATGCTTGGGCTGGTCGACCATGGAGTCAGCGCTTGGGTTCTTCGAGGATCTTTAGGTAAGAAGAGTGAACCCTCCCAAGTTCTCATTTCATCACAATAGATTTCAACACCTTATTTTCGTGATCTAATTGTTGGCTGTGTGATTGTAACTTGATAGTTTTGTGCTCTGTTGAGGTTAGCTGTTTGCTAAGGTGGGTATTGGATTGCAGAGTTGCTTGATTGTATACAGTCTAGACCTTTGGTAATTGGGTATGTTTGGTTGAGTTCTCAGGAAATCTGATTTGGTGGTGTTGATTTGACTCAAAAATACCTGTTGGAAATTGTGGCCTACTTGGGGCTTCTTGAGTTGTATGTGTTCTTTCAGAAGTCCTATGAGAGGACTTGAGGTAAGGTGGCCAAAATTGTCAAGTACTTTTAGTTTTGTAGTCATACTTTGGTGGTACTTAGGGATTTTAGGCCAATAGGGGAATATAGGTTACCTCTTGGTGTTTGAATTTTAGTAGCCTTAGAGTTAGGGGTCTCTGGTCTGTCCTCATTTCGGCTGGGGGGCTTTTGGTATTTTTTTAATTTTTTCCCAAAAATGTCTCAGTTTGATCCGGAAAGTTTTATCCAAGCCCATCTGCAGACAACGGACTGGATAAAATTAAAGAAGCCTCAGTTGCTCCAGCTTGCTGAATATTATGAGATTGAGGTAGATTCAGAGTTGAATAAAATTAAGATAGTAGATCCTTGCTCAGTCCCTAGGTTTGAGTGACTCCATCATTGAGGCAAGATTGGCTAGGGAACAAGCAGAGAAGGGTAGGCGAGAGAAGGAGAAGGATAGTTTGCGGGAGCTGGAGTTAGCTAAGATTGAGTTGGAGAAGGTTAAACTCTCGCAGATGGAGAGTCAACAACAGCGCAGACATGAGACTCGGTTTGATGTATCCAAATGTCTACATCTAATGCCAAAATTTCAGGAAGACGAGGTAGATGTGTTTTTTGATGCCTTTGAGAATATAGCCACGGAATTAGCTTGGCTGGAGAATTGTTGGACCGTTTTGGTTCAGAGTGTCCTGTAGGGGAAAGCTCGGGAGGCTTATGCAGCTTTGAATTCTGCACACTCCATGGAGTATGACACGGTGAAAACGGCAGTGAAGAATGCCTATGAAGTTGTGCCAGAAACTTACAGGCACAAATTCCGTTCTCTTAGACGTAAGCTAGCGGAAACCTATTTGGATGTAGCTAGGCAGCAGGAGGCAGTGTTTGAACGAAAGCATGTGAAGTTTATACTTTTGCAGATTTAAAACAGCTTGTTCTTATGGAACAGTTTAAAAATAGTCTACCTGTTCTTTAGGAAGTGTACATTCAGGAGCATGGGGCGACTGAAGTTAAAAAGGCTGCTATGATGGCAGATACTTACGAATTTACCCATAAGGAGTCGAGAGTGAAAG
Organism: Hoplias malabaricus; assembly: GCF_029633855.1. Taxonomy (NCBI): domain Eukaryota; kingdom Metazoa; phylum Chordata; class Actinopteri; order Characiformes; family Erythrinidae; genus Hoplias; species Hoplias malabaricus. The sequence continues at coordinate 1,770,145 of NW_027101191.1, forward strand.
AGAGATCAGTGGTTGGAGAAAGGCTAATACAGAGGTTAAATCAGCAGAGACTAAAAGTCATAGGGAAGGGCCATCTGGCTCTAAACCTCATAGTCAACTTCAAAAACCTGTAAATTCTACTCCCTCGGGAGAAATAATCTGCCATTATTGTAGAAAACCTGGCCATATAAAATCAGGTTGTCCAGTTCTGCAGAAGTGCAGACGTGGGTCTTATACTGACTCTTCAAAATCTGTGGCATTGGTAGTTGGTTCAGAGAGGACTATTAGTTGTGTGGATCCTGAGTCTGAAATAACCCCCTCTCTGTATGATGGGTTTGTCTCCTGCTGTACAGTGTCCATTGGTTCTGGGGAGCCAGAAACCAAAATTAAAATTTTCAGGGACACTGGTGCAGTTCAGTCCTTGTTGTTACAAGGGGTTCGTGATTAGCCAGTTTCAATGACTCTTCAGTGTTGCTTCAGGGTGTGGGAAGTTTGTTTGGTGCCATGCCATTGCATAAAGTGTACCTAACCTCTAACTTGGTAAATGGCTATGTTAATGTAGCAGTAGTGCCATCATTACCAGTCCCTGGAGTTTCTATGCTATTGGGGAATGATCTTGCTGGGGTTCAAGTTTCGGTAACCCCTTTAATTAGTCACATGCCATGTGAGGTACCAGAAACAGAGGCTTTGGCCAGGGAGTATCCTGAGGTGTTTTCAACCTGTGTCGTTACCCGTGCCCAGTCTCGCCCCAAGGGGGTGGTTCCACAGAGAGGGCTGGAGGAGGCAGCATTTGAGCTTGGAGATACCTTCTTTGGAAAACTAGGTTAATCAGATGCAGCTCAGTTTAATAGGGAAACCTTAATCAAGGAGCTCAAGGAGGACCCTGAGTTGGCCTCATTGTGTAAGGGGGCTGGTACACGGGAGGAGACAGAGGAGTCGGCAGAGGTCTTCTATATGCATCAGGGAGTGCTTATGCGGAAGTGGAGGCCTCCTTATCATCCTGCTGTTGAAGATTGGAGTGTTGTGGAGCAGATTGTGTTGCTGAAGAGTTTTAGGTTGAAAGTGTTGCGCTTGGCACATGAAGCACCCATGGCAGGGCATGTGGGTATTCGTAAAGCCCAAGAGAGAGTCTTGCGTTATTTTTATTGGCCGAAGATGCATCGAGATGTAATCTCCTACTGTCGGACATGTCATGCTTGTCAGCTAGCCGGTAAGCCAAATCAGAAAGTGCCTTGTGCACCATTGTGTACTCTCCATTTTTGCGAGTGACGATAGATTGTGTTGGACCTTTGCACAAGACAAAAAAGGGTTATAAGTATCTGTTCACAATATTGGATGTGTGTACTAGATTTCCGGAGGCTGTACCCTCGAGAAACATTAAGGCAAGAACTATAATTGAGTGTTTGTTTCAGTTCTTTTCTCGGTGTGGGCTGCCTCGTGAGATTCAATCAGATTGTGGTTCAAACTTTACATCTGGTGTTTTCCAGGAAGTAATGTGTGAGCTAGATATTAAGCAAATTTGTATTCATTAAAGGAGCAGGAACACTCTTGTCTGTGATGTTTCTCTTTTCTCTGAGACCTCCTGTAACAAAATGCACATATGCCATTTGTTCAAAACTGTGATCTTCAAAATAAAATTTGGGCATTTAAACCATCTAACAGTGATTATGGAAAAGCGAAGAACCACTATGTTAGTACACAATAGGTTTCTGAACAGGGGCTCAAGCACTCATGAATAATAATTTACAAATAAACAAATAAGTGCTCATTTATTCTGGTTCATCCTGAGTAAACAGACCTCGGTGTGCATTTACCTCAGATCAGTATCTGGTAATGAGGGACAAACAGGTTTGTACTCACAGTAAAATCTTTAATGCTTTGTTTTAGACAGAACATTACCTCAATATCTGCATTGATTGTCGAAGTTTGCAGGTATTTCATCGTTTTAAAACAGTAAAGTACAAAGAGAATTTGTGTGTGTAAAGTTGTTCACTCTTTAATGTTAAAATCTTTCCTGTCTCTCCGCTGCTGAGCTGCAAGTAGGTGTACGCATGTGTAGTCCAAAATGCCTTGGGCACTGAGTTGTCACTCAAAAACTCATTAGCCAATGGGAAGGTACCCCTGAGAAAACCCGCCCACACGAGAGCTTTTTGCCAAAACTGCTTGCAAAACTCAAGGATCCAGTGTACAAAACTCAGAGAGCTCGTGCACAGAACTCGTGCTGCTTGTGCACAAAACTCAGAGAGCACACGCAGAACTCAGAACTCACACACTAAAGCCATGGAGCGTTTCATATTTGGCACAAATCTGATTCCATAATCCTTGGAATCCTGAAGGTTCCAAAAAGCTGTGCAAGCCTATTCTATACTTCACTCAGCACATGGAGCATTTACAAAAGAGGCGTGAGCCTAATCTTTATTTTTTTTTAGCACATCTGTAACATTCCAAAATGCTGCGAGAGCCAATTCTTAATTCTCGTAGCAACCGGAGCGTTAAAAAGGGTGGCGTGAGCCTACTGTTTATTTTTAGCGCATCCTGAAGATTCCAAAAAGCTGCAAAACCTGTTCTTAATTCTTGTAGAAACCGGAGCGTTCCAAATGATGACGTGAGCATGCTGTTTATTTTTAGCATGTGCTGAAGGTTCCAAAAAGCTGCACGAGACTATTCTCAATTCTCGTAGCAACCGGAGCGATCCAAGTGGTGACGCAAGCTTGTTTATTTTTAGCGAATCCTGTATGGAACCTGATTGGTGCCAAAAAGAATCGCACAAAAAAAAATTAACATCAAACGTAAAACTTAAAGGTTACCCTCTACTCATGTGTTTACCTAGCTTGACTGGAAATAGGAATCCCATCTTGATATATACAGTTATACATTTTATGGACTAGAAGAGGTCTCCATATCTCAGCTTTGGGATATGGTAGAGCGAAAATAACCACACCACTGTCTTTGTCAGGACTTCCCTGACACACGGTGTGGGTTTGGAGAAGATCTGAGGAGGTCACAGTTTTCACCCCAAAAAAAAAATAATAAAGGGTACCCCTTTGTGTTTTTTTTTTTATACTAAATTTTTGACCGTCTCAGACTTCTACCTCTACCTTGCTAGATGTTTTTTTTTTTTTTTTAGCGCATCCGGAATCTTTCAAAATGTTGCGCAAGCCTATTCTTAATTCTCAAAGCATCCGCAGCATTCCAAATGGTGACGCAAACTTGTTGATTATTTTTAGTGAATCCTGTATGGAATCTGATTTGTGCCAAAAAGAATGCACAAAAAAAATTCATCTCAAATGTAAAACTTATAACTTGCAAACAAAAAATCCAGCTCTGACATTTGTGCTCCATGACTTTGTGCGTGAGCGCTGAGTTCAGCGCATGCTCTCTGAGTTTTGTGCGCCAGCTGCACGAGTTCTGTGCGTGCTCTTTGAGTTTTGTACGCCTTGTTCCTGAGTAACTGTAAACTGCTTATGCATGCAAATTCATTAACTACAGAACTTCAAATGTAAAAGATTATGAGGTTATAGTACAAACGATTATGCTACAACTGATGCTAAAGATCTCATCTAAATAACTTAAATTAACCTCCTATTTGCTTTTCTCCCTGCCCACCATTTTTCACTGCCCTACTCATTTTTTTTTACTACAGTCCATCTTTACATAATTACATAAAGAAAATGAATTAGTTCATGTTCATAGTTAATTTTGAAAAAAATGTACTAACTTCACAGCTCCAAAAATAAACTACTTCACGTGCTTTTGTTTATTTTTTTCTCTCAGTAAATAAGCTTCTATAGCTTTCATATAACCTTCTGCAACCCATTAATCACCAGCCAAAACTCACTGCTACTCACTAACAAAAAATGAGTGTATGTGAAATTATATATTCAAAATATTACTTTACACCAAAAAACCAGCACTGAGATTGAGAATGTATTTTAACCCACGTAGCTACTACTTTATGTCTTCTTAATGTGTTTAAGCAGTTTTATTTCTTATTTTATTTCTTATACTGAGGGAAGCGGTTCTGTGACATAAAAAATGCTCACATCGTCTTGTAAAATTCGCCATCAAACCACATAATTACTCAAATTAAAATACTCATGTATGAGCGATTGTCATGTCATTTAAATGTTTTCTATGTCAGAGGGGAAAAAAGAGCTAGCTAGAGTTAAACAGGTTAGCTAAAGTTTGTCATTTGGAAAAAAAACAAACAAACAAAAAAAAAAAACGGTTCAATATTACGTATGTACCATATAGCAGTTGATAGAATAACGTACATAACATTAACGATGTTGACTACATTTGGGCGATACCAAAATACATATGTATCCAAAAATAGAAGGTTAAATTGACATATTTATGGGATGAAGCTGTTCCCTGAGGCTGGTGAGAGCTGCTCGCGTGCCGCGGTCACTGAAAAGAGTGCGTAGCTTCATCGTCTTCTTCTTCTGTGTTTTTACATCAGTTCTCTTCTGCCACCTTCCGGTTTCTCACTCAGAGTTCATTCATTTTAGAGCTGTCGTTCCAGTCCAGTCGTCTTCACTTAAACTTAAATAACAATCTCCTCCCTTCAGCATGACACTGAATGTTTCCATATGTGTTTAATAAAATGCTCTGATCAGTGTAGTGTGCTAACTGCAATCCCAGTAAACATTTAGCCGTTGATTCAATGTTGAAATAATGTACTTGACTGTGGTCTAATCAACGTTTTTTTAAGGTTGAAAATGAAAATGAAACACTGACGTTGAAAAGACGACTAACTAAGTCACATTAAAGACGTCCTTTTAAAGCCGTTATTTCAATGTGGAAATCACGTACATAAATGTCATCCAATAAACTCTGGATTAAAGTTGAAAAGACATCCAAACATCAACTTTATTTGTATAGCGCCTTTTACAACTGACGTTGTCACAAAGCAGCTTCACAGTTTCAGAACAGAACATTTAAAACAAAGCCCAATGCGAGCAAGCGGAAGGCGACACTGCCAAGGAAAAACTCCCTCAAGGCTGGAGGAAGAAACCTTGGGAGGAACCAAGACTCACAAAGGAGACCCATCCTCCTCTGATCAAACTATAGATTGAATTTTAAATGATCACCAATGAATTGTCATTATGCTACATAATAATAATAATAATGATAATAATCATAATAGTGACATCAATCTTGGGGCATAATAATAGTGCATCAGATTTGGAAGAATCAGTCAATGTTGCTAATCTGAGTCCATTTCTACTTCAGTGTAGTTGATCATGGTGAGTGGTCAGAGGCTGGCAGCAGTAGATGGAGGTGAGCAGCTGGTCTGGTCTGGTCTGGGCCGCAGGAGAATCCAGCAAACAATCTTCCATCAGTGGGCCACCATTTTCTCAGAAAACAGTAAAGGGAAGCGGTTAGTTTAGTTGAGTGCAGCAGAGAAAAAGAGCATGTGACGGATCTGACTGTAACAGACTGGGAGGAGGGAAACCAGAAGGAGCTCAGGCAAGGACGTCCTTCAGCTCCAAAAAAGAGAAATTGTGAGCACATCATCCGCGTTTACCCTGATTCCCCATGTCCATGAGTTCCTGAAATGACAACCTTAAACTAGACAGAGGTTAGTTGCCAAAGGCTAAACTGAACAAGTGTGTTTTGAGCCTAGACTTAAACATAGTGACTGTGTCTGCGTCCCGGACACTAGCTGGAAGATTGTTCCAGAGCCGAGGGGCTTTGTAGGAGAAAGAGTTTACTCAAGTTTCTGCTGGAGCATTCTGATAAAAGTGCATTGCAATAATCTAATCTTGATTGCGATAATGTAATCTTATTTGTGGCGGGGTTAATTATGTTAATGTACATAATTTCAAAGGAAGTAAAGTTGTAACCATGTTTTTGGTTAATAATTAAATTATTTTTGTAAATTATACATAATCCACCCCCTTTGCCCGTCAGTCTGGGGCTGTGTACATATTTATAGCCTGTAGGAGTGGCTTGATTTAGTGCTAAATATTCATCATTTCAGACTGACAGACAGTCTTGATACTGTAACAAATGTTTATATTCCTTAGAGCAAGCTTTGTACATACACCCTTACTATGGGCAAACAAATGGCCATTATCTGTAAGTGTATCCTTAAAATCACTTACCTGTTCGCTGTGTAATCTACTTGCCTGGTTTGTGCTGGTGGGTGGGGTTAGTCAAGTCTGGCGCAGACGTCGGACATCCCATTCCCAATGTATTTTAATTGAATGCAATAGATTGGAAGTGGGACGTCGGACACGGAACTGACTGATCCCATTCCCAATGTATTTGAATTGAATGCAATAGATTGGAAGTGGGACGTCGGACCCGGAAGTGACCGATCCCACTCCCAATGTATTTGAATTGAATGCAATAGATTGGAAGTGGGACGGCAGACTCGGAAGTGACCGATCCCACTCCCAATGTATTTGAATTGAATGCAATAGATTGGAAGTGGGACGTCGGACTCGGAAGTGACCGATCCCACTCCCAATGTATTTGAATTGAATGCAATAGATTGGAAGTGGGACGTCGGACTCGGAACTGACCGATCCGACTCCCAATGTATTTTAATTGAATGCAATAGATTGGAAGTGGGACGTCAGACTCGGAACTGACCGATCCCACTCCCAATATATTTGACTTGAAGTTAGGCTTACACAACTTCACAGGCTGTCTCGTGGGGTGTGCACAATAAACATATTAACATTTGGGGTCATTCGGACCCTTTTAAGGGGTGTCCAAAACCCATGAATGAAATTTGAATGGGAATAAATTGGGAGTGGGATGTCCAGAAACTGAGCTTGGGGGGGTCTACCGACTTCACGGCGTCGAGTACTGAATCATCTGAGTCCCCCAAACAACATATCAGAAGATGGGGTCACTGGGATCTTGCGTAGTATGTTATGTTCAGCAAATTTATTCATGAAAAATGTTTTCCTTTGTTTGCCCACTTCCAATCTATTCTAACCAAGTCAAATAAATTGCAAGTGGGATCTTACTTCCAATCTATTCCAGTCAAATCAAATAAACTGGAAGTGGGATCCCACTTCCAATTTATTTTACTATTTGGAATTTGGAAATCTTTGATTTTGGGGCCAGAACTGAGGCCTATATTGACAAATTGGGACCCAATCTCACTATCTCACTTCCAATTTATTCCAGTCAAATCAAATAGAATGGAAGTGGGATCCCACTTCCAATCTATTCTAACCAAGTCAAATTGGGACCAATTTTGGACCCAATCTCACTATCCCATTTCCAATTGATTTCATTCAAGTCAAATAAATTGGAAGTGGGATCCCATGGAACATGTACATGACTTGGCTGAAATAAATTGGAAGTGGGATCCCATGAAACACGTACATGACTTGGCTGAAATGAATTGGAAGTGGGATCCCAATTCCAGTCTATTTCAGCCAAGTCAAATAAACTGGAAATGGGATACCACTTCCAATATATTCCAATATAGTAAAATAAATTGGAAGTGGGATCCAATTTCGAAAACTTTGACTTTGGGGCCAAAATTGGGGCCTATATTGACAAATTGGGACCCAATCTCACTATCCCACTTCAAATTTATTCCTGTCATTGAAGAGAATGAGAATCTCTGAGCGTTTTGTGGGTGCTGCGAGCTCTCTCTGAGTGTTTTGTGCTAACTGCGATCTCTCTCTGAGTGTTTTGTGCGCGCTGCGCACTCTGGCTGAGAGTTTTTTTGTGAGCTTTGCGATCTCTCGCTGAGTGTTTTGTGCAAACTGCGCGCTCTCGCTGAGTGTTTTGTGCGCGCTGCACGCTCTCGCTGAGTATTTTGTGCCTGCTGCGAGATCTCTGAGGCTTTTCTTGCGAGCTTTGCGATCTCTTTGAGTGTTTTGTGCATGCTGCGAGATCTGTCTGAGGTTTTTTTTGTGAGCTTTGCGATGTCTCTGTGTGTTTTGTGTGCGCTGCGCGATCTCTCTGAGGTTTTTCTTGCGAGCTTTGCGATCTCTCTGAGGCTTTTCTTGCGAGCTTTGCGATCTCTCTGAGTGTTTTGTGCATGCTGCGCGCTCTCTCTGAGGTTTTTTTGTGAGCTTTGCCATCTCTCTGAGGCTTTTCTTGCGAGCTTTGCGATCTCTGTGTGTTTTGTGCGTGCTACGCGATCTGTCTGAGGTTTTTTTTGTGAGCTTTGCGATCTCTCTGAGTATCTTGTGCATGCTGCGCGCTCTCTCTGAGTGTTTTGTGCATGCTGCGCGCTCTCTCTGAGGTTTTTTTGTGAGCTTTGCCATCTCTCTGAGGCTTTTCTTGCGAGCTTTGCGATCTCTCTGTGTTTTGTGCGTGCTGCGCGATCTGTCTGAGTTTTTTTTTGTGAGCTTTGCGATCTCTCTGTGTGTTTTGTGCATGCTGCGTGATCTGTCTGAGGTTTTTTTTTGTGAGCTTTGCGATCTCTGTGTGTTTTGTGCATGCTGCGCCATCTCTCTGATGTTTTTTTTGTGAGCTTTGCGATCTCTCTGTGTGTTTTGTGCATGCTGCGCGATCTGTCTGAGGTTTTTTTTTGTGAGCTTTGCGATCTCTCTGTGTGTTTTGTGCATGCTGCTCGATCTGTCTGAGTTTTTTTTTGTGAGCTTTGCGATCTCTCTGAGGGTTTTGTGCATGCTGCGCGATTTGTCTGAGGTTTTTTTTGCGAGCTTTGCGATCTCTCTGAATGTATTGTGCGTGCTGCGCGATCTGTCTGAGGTTTTTTTTGCGAGCTTTGCGATCTCTCTGAGTGTTTTGTGCGTGCTGCGCGATCTGTCTGAGGTTTTTTTTTGTGAGCTTTGCGATCTCTGAGTATCTTGTGCGTGCTGCGGGCTCTCTCTGAGTTTTTTTTGTGAGCTTGGCGATCTCTCTGTGGGTTTTGTGCATGCTGCGCGATCTCTCTGAGGTTTTTCTTGCGAGCTTTGCGATCTGTCTGAGGTTTTTCTTGCGAGCTTTGCGATCTCTCTGAGGTTTTTCTTGAGAGCTTTGCGATCTCTCTGAGTGTTTTGTGCGGGCTGCGCGCTCTCTCTGAGGTTTTTTTGTGAGCTTTGCGATCTCTCTGAGGCTTTTCTTGTGAGCTTTGCGATCTCTCTGAGGTTTTTCTTGCGAGCTTTGCGATCTCTGAGGTTTTTTTGTGAGCTTTGCGATCTCTCTGAGTGTTTTGTGCGGGCTGCGGGCTCTCTCTGAGGTTTTCTTGTGAGCTTTGCGATCTCTCTGTGTGTTTTGTGCATGCTGCGCCATCTCTCTGATGTTTTTTTTTGTGAGCTTTGTGATCTCTCTGTGTGTTTTGTGCATGCTGCGCGATCTCTCTGAGGTTTTTTTGTGAGCTTTGCGATCTCTCTGAGGCTTTTCTTGCGAGCTTTGCGATCTCTCTGAGTGTTTTGTGCATGCTGCGCGCTCTCTCTGAGGTTTTTTTGTGAGCTTTGCCATCTCTCTGAGGCTTTTCTTGCGAGCTTTGCGATCTCTGTGTGTTTTGTGCGTGCTACGCGATCTGTCTGAGGTTTTTTTTGTGAGCTTTGCGATCTCTCTGAGTATCTTGTGCATGCTGCGCGCTCTCTCTGAGTGTTTTGTGCATGCTGCGCGCTCTCTCTGAGGTTTTTTTGTGAGCTTTGCCATCTCTCTGAGGCTTTTCTTGCGAGCTTTGCGATCTCTCTGTGTTTTGTGCGTGCTGCGCGATCTCTCTGAGGCTTTTCTTGCGAGCTTTGCGATCTCTCTGTGTGTTTTGTGCGTGCTGCGCGATCTGTCTGAGTTTTTTTTGTGAGCTTTGCGATCTCTCTGTGTGTTTTGTGCATGCTGCGTGATCTGTCTGAGGTTTTTCTTTGTGAGCTTTGCGATCTCTGTGTGTTTTGTGCATGCTGCGCCATCTCTCTGATGTTTTTTTTGTGAGCTTTGCGATCTCTCTGTGTGTTTTGTGCATGCTGCGCGATCTGTCTGAGGTTTTTTTTGTGAGCTTTGCGATCTCTCTGAGGGTTTTGTGCATGCTGCGCGATCTGTCTGAGGTTTTTTTTGCGAGCTTTGCGATCTCTCTGAATGTATTGTGCGTGCTGCGCGATCTGTCTGAGGTTTTTTTTGTGAGCTTTGCGATCTCTGAGTATCTTGTGCGTGCTGCGCGCTCTCTCTGAGGTTTTTTTGTGAGCTTTGCCATCTCTCTGAGGCTTTTCTTGCGAGCTTTGCGATCTCTCTGTGTTTTGTGCGTGCTGCGCGATCTCTCTGAGGTTTTTCTTGCGAGCTTTGCGATCTCTCTGTGTGTTTTGTGCGTGCTGCGCGATCTGTCTGAGGTTTTTTTTGTGAGCTTGGCGATCTCTCTGTGGGTTTTGTGCATGCTGCGCGATCTCTCTGAGGTTTTTCTTGCGAGCTTTGCGATCTCTCTGAGGTTTTTCTTGCGAGCTTTGCGATCTCTCTGAGGTTTTTCTTGCGAGCTTTGCGATCTCTCTGAGGTTTTTTTGTGAGCTTTGCGATCTCTCTGAGTGTTTTGTGCGGGCTGCGCGCTCTCTCTGAGGTTTTTTTGTGAGCTTTGCGATCTCTCTGAGGCTTTTCTTGTGAGCTTTGCGATCTCTCTGAGGTTTTTCTTGCGAGCTTTGCGATCTCTGAGGTTTTTTTGTGAGCTTTGCGATCTCTCTGAGTGTTTTGTGCGGGCTGCGCGCTCTCTCTGAGGTTTTCTTGTGAGCTTTGCGATCTCTCTGTGTGTTTTGTGCATGCTGCGCCATCTCTCTGATGTTTTTTTTTGTGAGCTTTGCGATCTCTCTGTGTGTTTTGTGCATGCTGCGCGATCTCTCTGAGGTTTTTTTTATGAGATTTGCGATCTCTCTGAGTGTTTTGTGGGTGCTGCTCGATCTCTCTGAGGCTTTTCTTGCGAGCTTTGCGATCTCTCTGAGTGTTTTGTGGGTGCTGCGCGATCTGTCTGAGGTTTTTTTGTGAGCTTTGCGATCTCTCTGAGTGTTTTGTGGGTGCTGCGCGATCTGTCTGAGGCGTTTCTTGCGAGCTTTGCGATCTGTCTGAGGTTTTTTTTTGTGAGCTTTGCGATCTCTCTGAATGTATTGTGCGTTCTGCACGATCTGTCTGAGATTTTTTTGTGAGCTTTGTGATCTCTCTGTGTTTTGTGCGTGCTGTGCGATCTGTCTGAGGTTTTTTTTTTGTGAGCTTTGCGATCTCTCTGTGTGTTTTGTGCGTGCTGCACGATCTGTCTGAGGTTTTTTTGTGAGCTTTGCGATCTCTCTGTGTGTTTTGTGCGTGCTGCGCGATCTCTCTGTGTGTTTTGTGCAAACTGTGCGCTCTCTCTGAGGTTTTTTTTGCTTTGCGATCTCTCTGAGTATCTTGTGCGTGCTGCGCGCTCTCTCTGTGTGTTTTGTGCATGCTGCGCCATCTCTCTGATGTTTTTTTTGTGAGCTTTGCGATCTCTGTGTGTTTTGTGCATGCTGCGCGATCTGTCTGAGGTTTTTCTTGCGAGCTTTGCGATCTCTCTGAGGTTTTTCTTGCGAGCTTTGCGATCTCTCTGAGGTTTTTTTGTGAGCTTTGCGATCTCTCTGAGGCTTTTCTTGTGAGCTTTGCAATCTCTCTGTGTGTTTTGTGCGTGCTGCGCCATCTCTCTGATGTTTTTTTTTTGTGAGCTTTGCGATCTCTCTGAGTGTTTTGTGCGTGCTGCGCCATCTCTCTGATGTTTTTTTTTTTGTGAGCTTTGCAATCTCTCTGTGTGTTTTGTGCATGCTGCGCCATCTCTCTGATGTTTTTTTGTGAGCTTTGTGATCTCTCTGTGTGTTTTGTGCGTGCTGCGCGATCTGTCTGAGGTTTTTTTTGTGAGCTTTGCGATCTCTCTGTGTGTTTTGTGCGTGCTGCGAGATCTCTCTGAGGTTTTCTTGTGAGCTTTGCGATCTCTCTGAGTGTTTTGTGCGTGCTGCGCCATCTCTCTGATGTTTTTTTTTTGTGAGCTTTGCGATCTCTCTGAGTGTTTTTTGCGCGATGTTCGATCTCTCTGAGGCTTTTCTTGCGAGCTTTGCGATCTCTCTGAGTGTTTTGTGGGTGCTGCGCGATCTGTCTGAGGTTTTTTTGTGAGCTTTGCGATCTCTCTGAGTGTTTTTTTGCGAGCTTTGCGATCTCTCTGTGTGTTTTGTGCGTGCTGCGCGATCTCTCTGAGGCGTTTCTTGCGAGCTTTGCGATCTCTCTGAGGTTCTTTTGCGAGCTTTGCGATCTCTCTGTGTTTTGTGCATGCTTCGCGATCTGTCTGAGGTTTTTTTTGTGAGCTTTGCGATCTCTCTGTGTGTTTTGTGCATGCTGCTCGATCTGTCTGAGGTTTTTTTTGTGAGCTTTGCGATCTCTCTGGGTTTTGTGCATGCTGCGCGATCTCTCTGAGGTTTTTCTTGCGAGCTTTGCGATCTCTCTGAGGTTTTTTTGTGAGCTTTGCGATCTCTCTGAGGCTTTTCTTGTGAGCTTTGCGATCTCTCTGTGTGTTTTGTGCATGCTGCGCGATCTCTCTGAGGTTTTTCTTGCGAGCTTTGCGATCTCTCTGAGGTTTTTTTGTGAGCTTTGCGATCTCTCTGAGTGTTTTGTGGGGGCTGCGCGCTCTCTCTGAGGTTTTTTTGTGAGCTTTGCGATCTCTCTGTGTGTTTTGTGCGTGCTGCGCCATCTCTCTGATGTTTTTTTTTGTGAGCTTTGCGATCTCTCTGAGTGTTTTGTGCGTGCTGCGCCATCTCTCTGATGTTTTTTTTTGTGAGCTTTGTGATCTCTCTGTGTGTTTTGTGCATGCTGCGCGATCTGTCTGAGGTTTTTTTTTATGAGATTTGCGATCTCTCTGAGTGTTTTGTGGGTGCTGCGAGATCTGTCTGAGGCGTTTCTTGCGAGCTTTGCGATCTCTCTGAGGTTTTTTTGCGAGCTTTGCGATCTCTATGTGTTTTGTGCGTGCTGCGCGATCTGTCTGAGTTTTTTTTTGTGAGCTTTGCGATCTCTCTGTGTGTTTTGTGCGTGCTGCGCGATCTGTCTGAGGTTTTTTTTGTGAGCTTTGCGATCTTTCTGAATGTATTGTGCTTGCTGCGCGATCTGTCTGAGGTTTTTTTTTGTGAGCTTTGCGATCTCTGAGTATCTTGTGCGTGCTGCGCGCGCTCTCTGATTTTTTTTTGTGAGCTTTGCGATCTCTCTGTGGGTTTTGTGCATGCTGCGCGATCTGTCTGAGGTTTTTCTTGCGAGCTTTGCGATCTCTCTGAGATTTTTTTGTGAGCTTTGCGATCTCTCTGAGGCTTTTCTTATGAGCTTTGCGATCTCTCTGTGTGTTTTGTGCATGCTGCGCGATCTGTCTGAGATTTTTCTTGCGAGCTTTGCGATCTCTCTGAGGTTTTTCTTGCGAGCTTTGCGATCTCTCTGAGGTTTTTTTGTGAGCTTTGCGATCTCTCTGAGTGTTTTGTGCGGGCTGCGCGCTCTCTCTGAGGTTTTTTTGTGAGCTTTGCAATCTCTCTGAGGCTTTTCTTGTGAGCTTTGCGATCTCTCTGTGTGTTTTGTGCGTGCTGCGCGATCTGTCTGAGGTTTTTTTTTGTGAGCTTTGCGATCTCTGAGTATCTTGTGCGTGCTGCGCGCTCTCTCTGAGTTTTTTTTGTGAGCTTTGCGATCTCTCTGTGGGTTTTGTGCATGCTGCGCAATCTCTCTGAGGTTTTTCTTGCGAGCTTTGCGATCTCTCTGAGGTTTTTTTGTGAGCTTTGCGATCTCTCTGAGGTTTTTTTGTGAGCTTTGCGATCTCTCTGAGTGTTTTGTGCGGGCTGCGCGCTCTCTCTGAGGTTTTCTTGTGAGCTTTGCGATCTCTCTGTGTGTTTTGTGCGTGCTGCGCCATCTCTCTGATGTTTTTTTTTTTTGTGAGCTTTGTGATCTCTCTGTGTGTTTTGTGCATGCTGCGCGATCTCTCTGAGGTTTTTTTTATGAGCTTTGCGATCTCTCTGAGTGTTTTTTGCGTGCTGCTCGATCTCTCTGAGGCTTTTCTTGCGAGCTTTGTGATCTCTCTGAGTGTTTTGTGGGTGCTGCGCGATCTGTCTGAGGCGTTTCTTGCGAGCTTTGCGATCTCTCTGAGGTTTTTTTGCGAGCTTTGCGATCTCTCTGAGGTTTTTTTGTGAGCTTTGCGATCTCTCTGAGGCTTTTCTTATGAGCTTTGCGATCTCTCTGTGTGTTTTGTGCATGCTGCGCGATCTGTCTGAGATTTTTCTTGCGAGCTTTGCGATCTCTCTGAGGTTTTTCTTGCGAGCTTTGCGATCTCTCTGAGGTTTTTTTGTGAGCTTTGCGATCTCTCTGAGTGTTTTGTGCGGGCTGCGCGCTCTCTCTGAGGTTTTTTTGTGAGCTTTGCAATCTCTCTGAGGCTTTTCTTGTGAGCTTTGCGATCTCTCTGTGTGTTTTGTGCGTGCTGCGCGATCTGTCTGAGGTTTTTTTTTGTGAGCTTTGCGATCTCTGAGTATCTTGTGCGTGCTGCGCGCTCTCTCTGAGTTTTTTTTGTGAGCTTTGCGATCTCTCTGAGTGTTTTTTGCGCGATGTTCGATCTCTCTGAGGCTTTTCTTGCGAGCTTTGTGATCTCTCTGAGTGTTTTGTGGGTGCTGCGCGATCTGTCTGAGGCGTTTCTTGCGAGCTTTGCGATCTCTCTGAGGTTTTTTTGCGAGCTTTGCGATCTCTCTGAGTGTTTTGTGCGGGCTGCGCGCTCTCTCTGAGGTTTTCTTGTGAGCTTTGCGATCTCTCTGTGTGTTTTGTGCGTGCTGCGCCATCTCTCTGATGTTTTTTTTTTTTGTGAGCTTTGTGATCTCTCTGTGTGTTTTGTGCATGCTGCGCGATCTCTCTGAGGTTTTTTTTATGAGCTTTGCAATCTCTCTGAGTGTTTTTTGCGTGCTGCTCGATCTCTCTGAGGCTTTTCTTGCGAGCTTTGTGATCTCTCTGAGTGTTTTGTGGGTGCTGCGCGATCTGTCTGAGGTTTTTTTGTGAGCTTTGCGATCTCTCTGAGTGTTTTGTGGGTGCTGCGCGATCTCTCTGAGGTTTTTTTGTGAGCTTTGCGATCTCTGTGTTTTTTTGCGAGCTTTGCGATCTCTCTGTGTGTTTTGTGCAAACTGTGCGCTCTCTCTGAGGTTTTTTTTGCTTTGCGATCTCTCTGAGTATCTTGTGCGTGCTGTGCGATCTGTCTGAGGTTTTTCTTGCGAGCTTTGCGATCTGAGTGTTTTGTGCAAACTGCTGGCTCTCGCTGAGTGTTTTGTGCAAACTGCGCTCTCTCTCTGTGTGTTTTGTGCGTGCTGCGCGCTCTCGCTGAGGGTTTTGTGCGTGCTGCACCCTCTCGCTGAGTGTTTTGTACGTCCTGCGGGCTCTCGCTGAGGTTTTTCTTTGCACTGTAAAATGTGATAAGTTGATCTTACTTAAAGGAATTTAGGAATCCGGTTGCCTTGAAATAGTTAAGTAAATATAACTATTATTTTGAAGTTATGTTAACTTAACGTCTATCATTTAAGTGTACTTAAAACGCAACTGTATTTACTTAATTGATATGAGTTGTTCTGACATTAAGTAGTACATAGATGTAAGTTGCCATTTTTAAGTACTGCCAACTTATGTTACCCAAGTTAACATAATTCCACAAGAGTCCTGTTTACTTAATAGAATTTAGGAAACCGATTGCCTTAGAAAAATAAAGTAAGCACAACAAAGAATTATTATTCAGTAGTACTTCTGGTTTATTTTAATCAAATTCCATTACATCACAGAGCACATCAGCCTATCTAAATACATAAAGTTACCCAAAAATAAAATTAATTCCACATTTAAGTCAATTAAAAATATTTTTTAAAAGAAAACCTCCAGTAATCTTTATTCTTGAATGACTCAAATGGCACAGTCTGTGTAATAAACAAAAATGTACAATAATGTTTAATGCACTTAACCAAGCTAAAGTTTTGCACAATAAATTTAAGTGCTTTGACACATTATGAACAACACAAGAACATTTTGCAAGTGCAAACCATATAAATGAGAGCCTAACATCAATAAGAGGGTAAAGCTGGGTCCATCGAAACTTAGAAATCCCTTAAATTATTTTGGGCTCAGATTGCCTACTCCCAGGTTTAGCAAGTCAAATGTGTTCTCCAGTCTTTTGGGATAGTCCAAATGAAGGTTTTATAGTAGTTCAAATGTCAGGCAAATAGCTTGAGCATGGTTTTCAATGTTCTCCATAACGTTACCTTCCAGTATGATATTAATGCTAGATGGCTCAAAGTGTATGGCATTTGGACCTGGTTGCTGGCTGTCTTCAGGTATAACAGTCAATAACCCATCAGGAACCTGAATGAAATCTGTGATGGTATCTGAATCCTGCAGACAAAAGGTAAATATAATGAAAAAATATATTATTGCAAAACCTTCATGTCTTCACTAAGTAAATTTTAATTATACAATTTGATGTAATACTTACAAAACAGACCTTGAAGTACTCACTGCCTAATCTCCAAGATAAACCTGGAAGACAACGAAGGACAGCAGTCCACATTGCTGTAATATCCTGGATCTACAAGTTAAGAAAAAACAAACCAAAATATCTAAAAATAAACATGAGAGAAATGTGTGATAAATTATAAGTTAAAACACATAGGTGTCTGTGTTCTATAATATATGTTACCATCCCATTAAAACAGGATTCATCTGCTAAAAAAAATATTATTGGGTGTTTGTGCTGTTTTGTTTAACTTGTCTGTCTTTGGGCTCCATGGTTTTAGAAAGAACCATTAAAAATGAAAGAAACATTACACAGCACAAAAATAACTGATTTGTCTTTAATAGTTTTCGGGAAATAGTGCAGCTCCATGGCAAATAAATGTTGGTTCTCATGTTTGGAATTAGTTGATGATGACAAGTCTACAGGAAAACTAACCAACCTTAAAGGAACACTAGCTAAGATCAGTGGAGCATCACAATGATTTTTAAGCTGTAATTAAGCTAAAAAATTAAGGTAAAAAATATTATCTAGTGTTCCATTAAGGAGGTGACTGGATCACTCTTATAAAAGTAACATTCCAAATTGTAATAAAAAGATTCCTTACCTTAATTTCAACTTGGGCAACAATGTCTGCAAGTGTACTGCCAATAATTCCTTTCCTGGATTTAAAGATCTCAAGGAATCGTGGGGTGTGACTGTCCAAGGCCTCAAAAAAGTCTTGTTCAAGATCTTTACTTGCCACCCTTGTGAACTCAGCAAAAACCTTTAGGAAAAACACAGCACACATAGAGCCATAATTCGATTTGTACCACATTAACAGATTACACAAATTAAAATACATTTACTCTTGTAGAAGTAATATGTTCATGTTAATACGATTGTATGTTTTATTTTACATAAATTACATATTTGTTACCATACCTGCTGCTTTCTGAAAAGGGCTGGCCAGCGCTCCAACATGCGTTTCACTGGTGGCTGTAACCACCATGTTTCTGTATCTGTAATGTCTAAGCAGTTGCCCTTTCTTTCATACACAAATTTGCAAAATTTACATGCCCACTGCATCTGATTTAGTTGTGTTCAAGCTGCAAAAAAGAAGAACCTTTTTTAAAAATGGATTCAAACATTGTAGATATAGTGCTCACACAAGGTAAAGTGTGTTTCATAAAATGTCAGCCCTGTGCTTACAAAAAAAAGGCTAACCCGTGTCTTCTATATTATTTATAAAACGTGCTCTGTTAACGTCGACTTGGTATGTGTTGTAAATAATTGTTTTATCCATGTTATACGGAGTATTTTTCCGGTGAACACATTCACACAAGACTTGAAGTTATGTAAGACACTTCAGACAAAAGGTTAACCCCAACAAAGTTATGCCTTAACCAGCTTTGCATTTGCCGTTACAAATATGGAGCTTTGCCTGGGTCACGGTTTTTTTAAAAAAAAGTAACCTCTGCCGCTTTTGACTCACCATTGAGTTATGCTATGGCTTCAACAGAAATTTTGTGAGTGCTGCGCGCTCTCTCTGAGTGTTTTGTGCGTGCTGCGCGCTCTCTCTGTGTGTTTTGTGCAAACTGCGCGCTCTCGCTGAATGTTTTGTGCGCGCTGCGCGCTCTCTCAGGTTTTTTTTTTTTTTGCGAGCTTTGCGCATCCCTCTGAGTGTTTTGTGCAAACTGCGCGCTCTCTATGAGTGTTTTGTGCGAACTGCGCGCTCTCTCTGAGTTTTTTTTTGCGAGCTTTGCGCTCTCTCTGTGTGTTTTGTGCAAACTGCGCGCTCTCGCTGAGGGTTTTGTGCGTGCTGCGCGCTTTCGCTGAGTGTTTTGTGCAATCTGCGCGCTCTCTGAGTGTTTTGTGCAAACTGCGCGCTCTCTCTGAGTGTTTTGTGCATGCTGCCCGCTCTCTCTGAGTGATTTGTGCGAGCTTGTACTTTCCACTTCGGACGTCAGTCGCATGCTGAGCAGAGTGAATGCATGGAAGGTAGCTGGCCCTGATGGTGTACCTGGCCGGGTGCTAAGAGCTTGTGATGTGGAACTTGCGGGTGTCTTCACTCACATCTTTAATGTTTCGCTTGCCCAGGTAGCTGTACCATCTATCTTTAAGTCAGCCATCGTTGTGCTTGTGCCTCACTCACCCCAATAATTTCCAAGTGCTTTAAAAGACTAGTTCTTTCTCACTTGAAATCCTGCCTGCCTGCTACGCTGGACCCACACCAGTTTGCTTATCGTAGCAACAGATCCACCGAGGACGCTATCTCAACAGCACTACACACTGCACTAACCCACCTCGCTTGGAGGCATAAGGAAGCATAAAGTAATCTAAATCTCCCTGGTAGGCGGCTGCGTTGACCTTGGACCTCAGAAAATACAGTGGACCCACACCATCAGATGACATGGGACCCCAAACTGCCACTGACTGTGGAAACTTTGCAGGGTACCTCGAGCAACGTGGATTCTGTGCCTCTCCTCTCTTCCTCCAGATTCTGGGACCTTGATTTCCATAGGAAATGGTCCTTGGTCTCCCAGGACCAAGATGGCATCGCGATCACACTGCGAGGCTCAGCGTCTTACCGGTTTTAGTGATGTTATACTTCTGTACTTAGCTATCTCCAGTTTTCTTGCGCAAATAACTCTTGCGAACTACAGTTACGACAGACAGACACTTTTGGAAATTAACATTCACCGCACAAACACCGGATTCAGCATCGGTTTGACTTTAACCAGCTTCAAAACAACACCCCTCCCCCATCTTGGACTGTCCGATTATCTTTCTTTGTTCCTGCTTCCCAAATACACTGCAGTCATGCATAGGATTAAGCCTTCAACCAGAACTGTAAAGATCTGGATGGATGGGACTGACTCCTTCCTTCAGCAACAGTTCCAGCACACCGACTGGAGTGAGTATGCTGCCCGAGCCACCACAGTCTCACACATCCACTTGGACACCTACACTAACTCTGTCCTGAAACAAATCAACAAGCGCTCAGGGTACAAGAGTCCTCTGTACCGCCCACTGGGGTTGCTGGCAATATGAAGAGACTAATAGCTATAGCCAAGCACTGCTACAAACGCCGGATTGAGGAGCACTTTACCTCCTCTGACCCTCGGCGTACGTGGCAGGGAATACACGCCCTGACTGACTATAAACCAACTAGCTTTGTTCCATCTACCAACAGTGCTTCAGTCCCTGATGAGCTGAACAACTTCTACGCTCGTTTCGACCAGATGATATTGATATCTTCAATAAATCTTCCACCGACGACAACCCACTTGTACTTTCCACTTCGGATGTCAGTCGCATGCTGAGCAGAGTGAATGCACGGAAGGCAGCTGGCCCTGATGGTGTACCTGGCCGTGTGCTAAGAGCTTGTGCTGTGGAACTTGCGGGTGTCTTCGCTCACATCTTTAATGTTTCGCTTGCCCAGGCAGCTGTACCATCTATCTTTAAGTCAGCCATCATTGTGCCTGTGCCTAGGCATTCTACTGCTTCAGACTTTAATGACTTTCGACCTGTAGCACTCACCCCAATAATTTCCAAGTGCTTTAAAAGACTAGTTCTTTCTCACTTGAAATCCTGCCTGCCTGCTACGCTGGACCCACACCAGTTTGCTTATCGTAGCAACAGATCCACCGAGGACGCTATCTCAACAGCACTACACACGGCACTAACCCAACTGGACTGTCAAAACTCATAGGTGAGTATGCTGTTCATCGATTTTAGTTCTGCATTCAACACAGTGATTCCGTCTATGCTGATATCCAAACTCAACCATCTGGGTATCAGCACATCACTCTGCCACTGGATTTTAGACTTCCTGTCTAACAGACCCCAATCTGTTAGATTAGGCAACCTTCATTCATCAACCATCACCTTGAACACTGGCGTTCCACAAGGTTGTGTTCTTAGCCCGATTCTGTACTCTCTCTTCACCCATGACTGTGTACCTGCCTATGGTTCAAACACCATAGTCAAATTCGCAGATGACACCATGGTGATAGGCTTGATTACAGACAATAATGAAACGCCCTACCGGGATGAAGTACAGCATCTGTCCTTGTGGTGCCAAAACAATAACCTAGTACTACGCTGGATTATAACTTACTTCTGAACGTCATCGTTCCATTATCTTGGGCATGATTTTAATGTGTGAGCAATCTTTTTGTGCTGACTATATGCAGGTGTATTGTTTAACATTCGGATTCTGACTGGTGTTCGCTCAGAAGCTTTTACATTTTTCGCTTCCACCTTAAGTAATGCAGCAGTAACGTTAGGTAACTTGAAAATTTGAAAGTAAGGCGTTCGGACAAGAGTTTCAGAAGGGCAGGCTGGCTCACTGTGGTTACGTGTTTGTCGGTTTACTGGCATTATAAATATATCAAAGATAGTTGGAAACTTTGTGAAAGGACGTTTGTGTTGCCTTATCAAAGTAGCCAACACTTTAAAATGTTAATGTCTATGGATGTTGGGCATGTTAAAAGTATTAAAAACATTACAAAACACTTCAACGAATGATAAATATATACGCCATCCCAATCCCAATATATTTGCCTGTAATGGAATGTAATGGAATATATTGGAATCGAGACGTTCCGGGAGCCACCTGGTGGATTGATGCAGAATTGCGGGTAAAAGGCCCAAACTTTGAGGATTTTTAGCTCCCACCACGTGTGCCCAGGACCCGACCCCGGGCTCTGCAAAAAAAATCGTCTAGGGTGCGCCGCGCGCTAGGCCGATAAGGTCCACCAAGCAGCGTATCATATATGTGGATTGGGATGGTGTGGTACTACGAAGAGGTAAGCAACTGCTATTTTCTCGACTAAATGGCCTTTCGGACCTAAGACCCCACCACCACCTGTTAGGTCTAAATGGAATTGTGGACACATACTCCCATTTGTGGCCAGATGGTAGTATGTCAGTGTAGTTTTTATTTATTTTTTATTAAGTTAATGCAACATATGATTGGTCATTTGAAAATGGTACTCAGGCAGCTAGTACTTAACCTTTTCCATGTTACATATTTCAGATTATTCCAATTTTGGACATTTCAATTCCAACATTACTGATTATACACAGAGACTTGTACAAAAAAGAAGGCATGGGTTTGAAAACGTTCAACGTACACATGTATCATTGTCACAAGCATTTTAAAATGTGCACTGTGTACACATTTGAATTTGATATGTATTTTTGAAATTGTGATGGAGAAAATAAGGACAAGTATTAAGAATTGAAATCTAACAGAGCATTTGGAATCAGAAAGTAGTTTATTTAACCTTAAGGTGGTCAACATACAATAGCAGAGAGTACTATGTGAATGTGGACAAAGGAGATGTTTTCACAGAGATATTTATATAGGTAGTTTATACGTCATAACCATAAGATAATCACTCGATGTTTCTGCAAGCTTAGTTTCCTTAGAGACATCTCAGTTTGATATACAAGATGTGGTTTGTTCTAATAAAGCATTGACCTCGAGCTGACCTGACATACACTTAGTTTTTGAGCTCTGTTGACGATTAGAAATGAATATACTGACAAACAAGCAGACAAGTTCTTTCAACAGAGACATATAAAAATTACCATTACAGAAATATCTGAGTTTGGATATCCCTATCTTACTAAGAAAAGTCGACAAGAAATGTTGTAGAGCAAATCAAAAGCTGTTCAGCAACATATAGCAAGTTTTGGTCCCTTGTGTACAACCAAAAATACAACCGCAAAGTTGCTTCAGAATATAGTGCACCTTGTCTGCCCACTGCAACGGGCTTATCCGCGCTATATTTTACCAGCCGTAACTACGAAACCTCATGTAATTCTACACACTTAGAGCAGGCCAAGCCATTTAAAATGAAAATAACCTGTTTCCAAATTGAATTATACAAGAACAAGTATAAAAACAACAATAAAGTAATTTTCACTATTAGAATTAACTCACACATCCATTCCCCTCATTTTCCTTCAGAAAAGGGTACTTAAATATCAGAGCTTTACACACTTGCACATACTCATTTGTACACTCTAAAAAGTGTATTTGGGCAGTAGTTCCTATTATAGACTTATTTACATTAACCTCAATTAATTATTTTGCCTTAGTTCCTACAACTTACTTTCATGAGTTCAATTAACTTAAAAGTCACACATTTTATCTCAAAATAACTTTTTACTTTGAGACTACGTGAAACAATTAAGTTTAAAGCAGCTTTACGTCTGACGTCATTACGTAAGCTTTGCGCGAGGCAGATCTCTGGTACCGACAACAGGTGCGCCCCGCTTTTTCTTCCGAACATCGACGGTCGACGTGACTCGGATAAAACAGTAAGTATGCTACCCACCATAACCAAACATTTAATAAACCTTAAAAAAAAAAAACAGACTGCACTGTAAAAAATCTAACTTCAAATTTAGTTGATTATACATTGAAATAGTGAGTTGGGAATAGAACTCAATTGTGTGATAGTTCATCTAACACGAAATGTATTGTTCTGATCAACCTGTAGGCACAACATAAAAAATGTGTTGAGAAGATTTGTTTGGAAAAGTTGCTGATTAAGATAAACCTGCGCATGCTCTGTTCTAGTCATGCGCATGCTCAGTGGGAGGTTCGGGAATACGCGCGAAGGACGGTTGATTCCTCTTTGTTGTGGCTCGAAGTTTGGAGAAATTCAAGATTGAGGTAAATAACTAGTGATAGTTCACAAAGCATTTTAAAGTTACGTTTCTAGTTTTAACACTATCTTAAAGCCGTGAATATGTGAGGGAAATTGCCGTGGCATTGTTATATTAGCTAACTTTGCCAACTCGACTGAGCCATGGAAAGTTTGAATATGAGCCGTTTGTTTCATTTAATCAAATGCCCAACGTAACAGACTCAAGCAGGCTGTAACAAGCCTGAGCGCTTTCTTTATGTTCTATTTTGAAAATGTTATGTATCTTGTTGGCTGGCTTTTTTCCATTCCACCTTAAATACCGGAATAGGTAACGCTATATTGAGCCTCCTCGGTGTTTGTTGAGCTGTTTAAGGTAGAACGGAAAATTCAGGATGCTGACTACAACAACGCTCCTTTAGTCTGATATCATTTATATGAAAGCAGCAGGGTGTTATTACAAGATTAAGCCGTCAAAGATACAAAAATATCCGTATTGTCTGAATCAGACCTACTATTTGTTTTTTGTTTTGCTTTTGAGAAGTTCGTAGGTGTCTAACAGCACTAGCACTATACCTAACATCGTCTGTTTCTCAAAACATTTAGCTAAATGTAATATATGTGTGTGTGTGTGTAAATAAATTACAAAAACATTAAATAACGTTACATAGAGTTTGTGGTTCTGTAATTGCATTTACAAACTATAATTGTGTACAATGACAATACTAACACTAATATTGTTTTCATTTTCAAGGAAAAAAGGGATACATTAGATGAAGTGCAAAATCTGCTCTTTCACAAGCCAAGACACAGACGTTGGGTTGAAGCACCACAGAGTACGCCATGGATTTCATGGTACACGCTGGCCCTGTTTTCACTCCAATTGTGTGTGTTCCTTGATATGTCGTTTTTCAAAATGTCACAGTAAATTATCTACATGTCACCAAAGTTCTACCTTCAAATGTGATCTTTGTGATTATAAAGATGTTTGCGATATAGCCCTGCAGGGCTGAGTGAGGATTCCTTGGAAGAAGAGAGAAAGGCAATGAGGGCTGAGATAGATAAAAAGGGTCCAAACATTTTCTTTACGGTGGAAGGAGGTTGTTGAGCAGGAACCTCTGGTTGGTCTGGTTCGAGAATGATGGCCAGCACTGTTCTTGGAGAGTCAGGTGAGTAGTGTTTGTTTGCTGTACTTGTGACTCTGGCCCATTTCAGCATATTTTTCTTTTTATAGTTTTTGTAGGATTGTTTCACACTGCAAAACCTAGTGTGAACCAATCTAGTTTACTTGTCTAAAATGATACTTAACTTTTTTTCCCCAGAACAGTTCCAAAACTGTTATAATGCGAAGTCATCAGCTGTTTGGATTATTTACTTATTTTTTTAGTTATTTACTTATTAACCAAGAAGCGTACAGCATTGTCCAACCACAGTAATGTTATTTAAAGGCAACAAGTTTTATCGCGCACAACATTTGTCACGAAAGCGTCCCAAAAGAGCAATTTTCCTGTGGGCTATTTTTTTGGCCTTGGGATGACGGGATGGTTTTTGTCTGGATCCCTGCATAACTGTTATCAACTGAATCAGTGTTTGTCTAGAAATGTTCAGGCTCTGTACGTAATGACTGATAATCTGTATTCTCTATTGTTTACTCCTCTCTCTCTCTAGATATGCAGTGAGTTTCGTAGAATAACTGCCATCAACCTGAAGAGTCAGTTTCATGATGCACTGGACACATGTGCCAAAACTCCTTAAACTGTACAGGAGTAGAAGGGCAGCCTTTGGAGGAGATGGGATGCATCTGTAGTATGTTTAATGCACAGGTTTTTGTGAAAAACTAAGTTTGTGAGGTTTTCACAATAAAATTTTAAAATATTCCATTTGTGCAATGTAGATTTATTATTTTAACCAAGTTGAATTTCTGAGTAGCGTAAAGGTATTTGACTCCTATTTGCAAAACTAAAATAACATGCTTAAAAACACTTTTAAAATTATTTAAATGTAAGCTGTATTTTAAGTACACTGTAAAAAGAAAACAGTTGATCCAACTTAATTGAATTGCTTCAATTGGTAACAAGTAATTCAATTAAGTTTATCCAACTTAATTGTTTAAGTTTAACCTTAAAAAAATAAATTGAAAAAACTTAATTGAATTACTTGTTACCAATTGAAGCAATTTTCTTTTTACACTGTATAGTGTGAGTGATAATGTAATGCTCAGTGTCACTTCGTCAGCAGTCATGGGGGTCCAGGTGTATGGAATGGCGTTGGTCTCTTATAGAACAGCGTTGGGCTCTAAACGTGTGAACACATGCTCGTTAACACGTTATTAAAAATTTGCGTGTTGACACGTAAAATTTTGTCGTGATAACGTGACCAAAATTGACACGTTTACACGCTTCTTAAGGTTTTCGCCAATGGGAGGCCTCAAATCCGGGCGTACTTACATATTCATGATAGGATTTACATCACACCCTGTAGCTGACACGAAACATAAATCCTTTGTGAACGTAGTCCCTACGTTTCATCTGAATTATTCATAACATAGTGAGCTAAGCACTGACCTGTGGCTACGTTGAGCCCTACATGAGCAGTGTGAAGACAGCAATACTAGTAAGCTGTTTATGTTTCACAATAAAAAAAAACTGTTGTTTAGTACCTTAAAATTTGTAAACATGCATATTATTATATAACTTCATTCATAACATGCTCTAAAGCTTTTCATAATTTTATAAGAAACAAACATCACTATTCACTCACACTGTGTGTGACACATACTGAGGCGTAATTCATTCACATTGATAAATTATGTGCATTCTTTTAATAGCATACTGCTAAACAATACAGTGTCAATACAAACCCATAGTGAAATTAACTTTCCAGATCCTCCTCTTTCTGTAAACATGTATACTATGTGTAAAGATACATTAATTTACTCATGTGTTATTTAATTATGTGTATGTACTTATATATGTTAAGAGAGGATAAATCTCCTTCAAAATTAAATTGAACAAAAAAATCTGAATTAAAAAAGGGCTTTTTTCAGCAGTAAATTCAGTGGTGGTTGAAGTGAGGGGTATATATATATATGTGTGTGTGCGCTTTTAAACGTATTTATGTTTATATAAATATTATGTTTGTATAATGTTTATACAAAATCTCATAAACATTGTTCAGAACATTAAACACTGGAATTGTTTCCGTTATTTGGTAAGTTAAGGCTTTATGTTGTTTCAGCAATAACGCCATACACCAGTAGGTGGCAGTAAAGCATCATGATTCACGAAATACACAAACTTAACGTGTTAACACGAAATTATACGCTGCGTGTTAACACGGAGAATCCAACACGTTTAGAGCATAATTTAAAACAAATGAAAGAAAAAAAAACAGGAATTCAAGTTTATAAAATGTATTGGACTAAAAACAATAAGCTCGTAGCCTACTTAGTGTATACTCAAATACCTACATGCAACATTGAGCCATGCTTTGGTACTGCGTTCTTATAATGTTTTTTGTGAATTGACTACACTCGGCTCAGAGTCACAGTCAGAAAACAGCGTTGGCCCACAGCAGGCTCAGTGTCACTTTTCTGAGTGTTCTTCGTCAGTAGTCATGGGGGTCCAGGTGTATGGAATGTCGTTGGTCTCTAAACGTGTTGGATTTGACCATGTTTTTTTTTTTATGAGATTTTGTATAAACATTATACATATATAAATACGTTTTAAAGCACGCACACACACACACACACACGCACACACACACACATATATATATATATATATATATATATATATAAACCCCTCACTTCAACCACCACTGAACTGCTGAAAAAACCCTTTTTTAATTTAGAATTTTTTGTTCAATTTCATTTTGAAGGAGATTTATCCTCTCTTAATTTATATATAGAAGTAGATACACATAATTAAATAAAACATAAGTAATTTAATGTATCTTTTAACATATACATGTTTACAGAAAGAGGAGGATCTGGAAAGTTAATTTCACCATGGGTTTGTATTGACACTGTATTGTTTAGCAGTATGCTATTAAAAGAATGCACATAATTTATCAATGTCAAATCTCAGTATGTGTCACACACAGTGTGAGAGAATAGTGATGTTTGTTTGATATAAAATTATGAAAAGCTTTAGAGCATGTTATGAATGAAGTTATATAATAATATGCATGTTTACAAATTTTAAGGTACTAAACACCAGAGGTTTTTTATTGTGAAAAATTAACTTCCAGTTGCTATGGGGATCAGCTTACTAATATTGCTGTCTTCACACTGCTCACGTAGGGCTCAACGTAGCCATAGGTCAGTGCTTCGCTCACTATGTTATGAATAATTCAGATGAAACGTAGGGACTATGTTCACAAAGGATTTATGTTTCGTGTCAGCTACAGTGTGTGATGTAAATCCTATCATGAATATGTAAGGATTAGTTAAATGCTGTTTTAACTACAGTAACTGAAAAATATCACTGGTGAACAAGACAAAATACATATTCAATTATAACTGATATCACAACAAAAATATAGAATTAGAAACCGTACATAAAAACCCAACCAAAGTGTAGTGTAGCGAAACTGGTGGACTCTCTCTTTGTCTGTGTGTAGATGGATATAATCTCGGTGTGGGGACTAAAACTTGTTTACAGACTCACATTTTTAGTTATACAAATACACGCATTTTTGTGTGTGTACGATTGTTTACATGTGTAAGGAAGAGACGTTATAAAAAAATAACTAAATACTCTATAAAGGACTTAAATCCAGGATAATAAGTCTGAATTAATGAAGACATGGCCCCTGTGCATAACTCGTGCGGGAGCTGGCAACGCCAGCCATGGAGCTTTCCCATTGAAGCCAGTTTGCTACGGTCTCTTTTAAATATCATTTGATTAGAATACAACATTTTACATGTGCTTAATGAATATATTTTTTGTTAAATATTGGTTTTAATCATAACATAAATGTGTCGCTTTGTCAGTTACCAAAGTTACATCAGCCAGTAATGTTAAGCTACAACCCGGTCTCACACCTACTCGTGATATAGTAGTCTGCAATTCGTGACATATCGCATATTTTCAGCATGAATTGCAGTCTCCTATATATGTGACTATACCACGAGTAGGTGTGAGACCGGGTTGTAAGCTATCACTACCTCAGGATGTAAAGGTCTTCCATGTGTCTTAGCAAATTGCAAATAATTTAAATAAATGTTTTACAGTTACTGAAAGACATCTACGAAGAAATGTACTGCTTAAATTTTAATTGTTATTTTATTTTATTTTATTTTTTTTACAGAATATTTGTATGTTAGCATCTGCTAATGTTAGCTAGCATCCAGTTAAAAGTTCTCCTGTTCCACCTTAAACAGAGTGACAGTTATTTTCTGATGAAACAAGAACAAAAAGTAACTGCTTCAGCATTTAAAAAAGAACAGAAAACTCCAGTATTGTGCTTGTAAATAGGGATTAACATTTAGTGCTAGTTTTGCTATGCTGTGTGTGTTTTGAAAATAACATTGTGTTTGGTATTTAATATGCAGACTTTTAACTTTGGGAATTGTGTCAGTATAACAATTAATTTATGTTTTGTATTCTTTATTCCAGATTGCAAACATATGTTCCTGCACTTTTTTAGACTTCTGTTTTTTTTTTAAACTTCCTGCTATATATATTGTGTTGAAAAAAAAGCGTATTTGACAATACAAGAAATTGTATAAAACTTTATCTAGACAGTATAATAATTACATTAAGCAAGACCATACATATTTTTGCACAAATCACTAATATAAGCCTTTTAAAATTCTAGTCAACTGAATGGAGAAAAAACACATAGGGAAGAAATATGAGCATCTGCAATATCTTCAGACCATTCAGCTATTTATTATAATGTTTGTAACAGCTATTTAATACTAAAATTTAATTCAAATCAAATCAAATTGTATTTATATAGCGCTTTTCACAACAAAAAGTCGTCACAAAGCAGCTTTACAGAGATCCGGGTCCAAGCCTCCTATGAGCAAGCCAGGGGCAACAGTGGCAAGGGAAAACTCCCTCAGCACATGAGGAAGAAACCTTGGAAAGAACCAAGACTCATACGGGGAACCCATCCTCCTCGGGTCCACACCGGAGACACAACAGAGAACAGAACAGAAGTAAAAGTGAAATGATGACAGATGAAGGGGTTATAGTAATGTAAATGTAGTATATTAGTGATGTATGAGTCTGAGGAAGGAGAAGGTGATCAGGGATTCTGTGTGAATTAAAAGTAGGTGCAGAGTTAATCTGAGGTAAAACAGCATGGCCAAGCATGATAGTGTAGATGAGACAAGGCCAGGATCTTGTACAGGATACACAGGGGCTGGATCAGGGCAACACCTGGAGAGCAGCAGGACATCTCAAAGCATGAGAGAGAGACAGGAGAAAGAAAACCAGACAAAGGGAACAAAAAAATACAGAGATTAGTAGGGTCATGGTAAAGAACAGGCAAATTTGTCCTGCGAAAAAAGCTTCCACGGGTCAGGCAAGAGAACCCAGTGACAGACAGCGTGTTGGCGGTTACTAGAAAGCTAACTAAAAAAGCTGTAGCTATGGTAGTATGACAGGGTTAATACAGAACAGTGATAATTAACCTGATGCTGTGTATGGGGAAAAAAGCTTGTTCCATTTAGGGGTGGGGTGGGCGTGGCTAGGTCCCAGAGGAGGTTTCAGAGCACCTGTAAGTCCAAAATCGATGACGAAAGGAGATTCACGGTGAACGTAGTCTTCTAAGACCCACCCACCCTTGAAACTTCTGTCAAAACTCAAGCAAACCACGAAGCAGACTCTGGAGAGATTCCAGAAGCAAAAGACCTTATCAGCAAAATCCAAAAAACAATAATGAAAGCAAAGACTGGCAAAATTCAAATGAAATAATGTCAAATAACTGCAAAGAGTATCTTATAAAAATAAACTTAGCACAAAAAGTAAGGAAATTTGTGTTTGGTAGATTATTTTTTTTTGTTGTAACAATGCTTCTTGGCAGTTTATCTCATACCGTTGGAAAGCCTGTTAATTTCCCCTTTAAACGGTGCCACATTTGTAAGGAACATGCATTTGTGGGATGAGCAGTAGAGCTGAGAATGTGGGTTGCGCCTCTTTAAAAGGTAAATGTGGCATCATTTAACAGGCTTTCCAACTGTATAAGATTTATTGCCCAGAAGCATTGTTACAACCAGGAAATAATCTACCAAACACAAATAACACAATTTTAAGAAATTTGTTTATTGTTTTTTGTAGAAATTTTTAAACAGAATTATATTTCTTAAAAAGTTTAGCTTTTTCAAAGTTTCTGTAAATACAAGGGTGTGTTTAGTGTTGAGTGATATTTTTTTTAGAACTGGTCTAAACTACCTCCATGATAAAGTTTTTATAGCAAAGTTGTATAATTAGTGTTCATTGTAAGTTGAACCAGAAAATTTGCACTGAAATATTTTTAATATGTTTACTGTATCATCTTTCAATAAGAATATAATTAATTAATATAATGTGTGTGTGTGTGTATTTATTTATTTTTTTTCCACATAAGATATCAACACAGAGGTGTCTTACACGAGGGGAAAAAAATTGTTGAACTGATGGAAGATGAATGCTGATGCAGCACCACAGACACTTGTGATAATGGGCATTGCAGCAGTGGTAATGGGCAGTCTTTGAATTTACCACAGCCTTCATGAAGCATTTTAGACAGCTGAAATTCGGTGTGGCTTTTTTGAATTTGTTCTGAAAAACGTGAGTTGGTGTTGTGGGCTGTGTGACAAGAAGTTTGTGCAGTCAACTAATACGTTGTGATTAGCAGCTATCGGATTCTGGAGTTTTCAAGCCCCAAAGAGCAGAGGAGCGCGCGCCATGTCAGGTTGGTAACAGTCATTTTGTTTGAAGTTTGTGTTTTTTTCTTTAGCCATCTCAAGTGAACAAAGTCATCAAAACTTTTTATTGCATTAGGCTTACTTTTCTAATGTTTGCTGCAGCTAGCCAACGTGTCATTATGATGAATAGCAAGTGTTCTACTTAGCTTTTAACCCACATTATGTAATGTCTGAGCTAATAGCCAGGTTGTTAAATTTTGAAATTTGAATAATTACTTACAGTCTACTTGAGGTTGAGAAGTAAAATGTTTCTATCATTGTTTCTCAATATGACAACTTTAGAATGTGATCATATACTTTGATATATGAATCACGCTATATTATAGGGTAAGTGTACTTTTAAGGCCACCAAAATCAGGTTTTCAGGTATGTTTAATAGATATTCTTCTGATTTCTATTTGATATCTGTGGGGAAAAGGCAAGGTCATTTGAAAATGTATGCATTTGTTTATGTACATGTTTAGAATATTAAATGGTGATATTTTATGAAATATGTCAGAAGTGTGGTATGGACCTTATTGACAAAATAAAAATGTTGTTGATTAAGGAGGCCTTGACTTACATAGGGGTGTGATTATTTTCGTAACTGGGATTTTCTCTCAATAGAGTTAATGGTGTTGAATATAGATTCTTATAAACTAGGTGCACTGGGATAGACACTTGACTCCCACAATACACACTCCAGCCACTGGGGGGGGGTCTTACTTTTCTTGAGATCTTGAAGTGGAGCCTTTAAAGGGGAGGACCTCTGGTTTTGGAGGCCAGATACCGGAGCGTCGTTTTGGATATATATAAGATGGTGGAAGTTTTGGCGCTGATTTTTCTCTAGCACTCTGGAAACTGTTGCACCTCCAGATTACTACCTACCCTTTTGAATAATCTCTACATGCTTGGGCTGGTCGACCATGGAGTCAGCGCTTGGGTTCTTCGAGGATCTTTAGGTAAGAAGAGTGAACCCTCCCAAGTTCTCATTTCATCACAATAGATTTCAACACCTTATTTTCGTGATCTAATTGTTGGCTGTGTGATTGTAACTTGATAGTTTTGTGCTCTGTTGAGGTTAGCTGTTTGCTAAGGTGGGTATTGGATTGCAGAGTTGCTTGATTGTATACAGTCTAGACCTTTGGTAATTGGGTATGTTTGGTTGAGTTCTCAGGAAATCTGATTTGGTGGTGTTGATTTGACTCAAAAATACCTGTTGGAAATTGTGGCCTACTTGGGGCTTCTTGAGTTGTATGTGTTCTTTCAGAAGTCCTATGAGAGGACTTGAGGTAAGGTGGCCAAAATTGTCAAGTACTTTTAGTTTTGTAGTCATACTTTGGTGGTACTTAGGGATTTTAGGCCAATAGGGGAATATAGGTTACCTCTTGGTGTTTGAATTTTAGTAGCCTTAGAGTTAGGGGTCTCTGGTCTGTCCTCATTTCGGCTGGGGGGCTTTTGGTATTTTTTTAATTTTTTCCCAAAAATGTCTCAGTTTGATCCGGAAAGTTTTATCCAAGCCCATCTGCAGACAACGGACTGGATAAAATTAAAGAAGCCTCAGTTGCTCCAGCTTGCTGAATATTATGAGATTGAGGTAGATTCAGAGTTGAATAAAATTAAGATAGTAGATCCTTGCTCAGTCCCTAGGTTTGAGTGACTCCATCATTGAGGCAAGATTGGCTAGGGAACAAGCAGAGAAGGGTAGGCGAGAGAAGGAGAAGGATAGTTTGCGGGAGCTGGAGTTAGCTAAGATTGAGTTGGAGAAGGTTAAACTCTCGCAGATGGAGAGTCAACAACAGCGCAGACATGAGACTCGGTTTGATGTATCCAAATGTCTACATCTAATGCCAAAATTTCAGGAAGATGAGGTAGATGTGTTTTTTGATGCCTTTGAGAATATAGCCACGGAATTAGCTTGGCTGGAGAATTGTTGGACCGTTTTGGTTCAGAGTGTCCTGTAGGGGAAAGCTCGGGAGGCTTATGCAGCTTTGAATTCTGCACACTCCATGGAGTATGACACGGTGAAAACGGCAGTGAAGAATGCCTATGAAGTTGTGCCAGAAACTTACAGGCACAAATTCCGTTCTCTTAGACGTAAGCTAGCGGAAACCTATTTGGATGTAGCT
Organism: Hoplias malabaricus; assembly: GCF_029633855.1. NCBI lineage: Eukaryota > Metazoa > Chordata > Actinopteri > Characiformes > Erythrinidae > Hoplias > Hoplias malabaricus. The sequence goes on from NW_027101191.1 coordinate 1,803,199, forward strand.
AGGCAGCAGGAGGCAGTGTTTGAACGAAAGCATGTGAAGTTTATACTTTTGCAGATTTAAAACAGCTTGTTCTTATGGAACAGTTTAAAAATAGTCTACCTGTTCTTTAGGAAGTGTACATTCAGGAGCATGGGGCGACTGAAGTTAAAAAGGCTGCTATGATGGCAGATACTTACGAATTTACCCATAAGGAGTCGAGAGTGAAAGAGAGATCAGTGGTTGGAGAAAGGCTAATACAGAGGTTAAATCAGCAGAGACTAAAAGTCATAGGGAAGGGCCATCTGGCTCTAAACCTCATAGTCAACTTCAAAAACCTGTAAATTCTACTCCCTCGGGAGAAATAATCTGCCATTATTGTAGAAAACCTGGCCATATAAAATCAGGTTGTCCAGTTCTGCAGAAGTGCAGACGTGGGTCTTATACTGACTCTTCAAAATCTGTGGCATTGGTAGTTGGTTCAGAGAGGACTATTAGTTGTGTGGATCCTGAGTCTGAAATAACCCCCTCTCTGTATGATGGGTTTGTCTCCTGCTGTACAGTGTCCATTGGTTCTGGGGAGCCAGAAACCAAAATTAAAATTTTCAGGGACACTGGTGCAGTTCAGTCCTTGTTGTTACAAGGGGTTCGTGATTAGCCAGTTTCAATGACTCTTCAGTGTTGCTTCAGGGTGTGGGAAGTTTGTTTGGTGCCATGCCATTGCATAAAGTGTACCTAACCTCTAACTTGGTAAATGGCTATGTTAATGTAGCAGTAGTGCCATCATTACCAGTCCCTGGAGTTTCTATGCTATTGGGGAATGATCTTGCTGGGGTTCAAGTTTCGGTAACCCCTTTAATTAGTCACATGCCATGTGAGGTACCAGAAACAGAGGCTTTGGCCAGGGAGTATCCTGAGGTGTTTTCAACCTGTGTCGTTACCCGTGCCCAGTCTCGCCCCAAGGGGGTGGTTCCACAGAGAGGGCTGGAGGAGGCAGCATTTGAGCTTGGAGATACCTTCTTTGGAAAACTAGGTTAATCAGATGCAGCTCAGTTTAATAGGGAAACCTTAATCAAGGAGCTCAAGGAGGACCCTGAGTTGGCCTCATTGTGTAAGGGGGCTGGTACACGGGAGGAGACAGAGGAGTCGGCAGAGGTCTTCTATATGCATCAGGGAGTGCTTATGCGGAAGTGGAGGCCTCCTTATCATCCTGCTGTTGAAGATTGGAGTGTTGTGGAGCAGATTGTGTTGCTGAAGAGTTTTAGGTTGAAAGTGTTGCGCTTGGCACATGAAGCACCCATGGCAGGGCATGTGGGTATTCGTAAAGCCCAAGAGAGAGTCTTGCGTTATTTTTATTGGCCGAAGATGCATCGAGATGTAATCTCCTACTGTCGGACATGTCATGCTTGTCAGCTAGCCGGTAAGCCAAATCAGAAAGTGCCTTGTGCACCATTGTGTACTCTCCATTTTTGCGAGTGACGATAGATTGTGTTGGACCTTTGCACAAGACAAAAAAGGGTTATAAGTATCTGTTCACAATATTGGATGTGTGTAATAGATTTCCGGAGGCTGTACCCTCGAGAAACATTAAGGCAAGAACTATAATTGAGTGTTTGTTTCAGTTCTTTTCTCGGTGTGGGCTGCCTCGTGAGATTCAATCAGATTGTGGTTCAAACTTTACATCTGGTGTTTTCCAGGAAGTAATGTGTGAGCTAGATATTAAGCAAATTTGTATTCATTAAAGGAGCAGGAACACTCTTGTCTGTGATGTTTCTCTTTTCTCTGAGACCTCCTGTAACAAAATGCACATATGCCATTTGTTCAAAACTGTGATCTTCAAAATAAAATTTGGGCATTTAAACCATCTAACAGTGATTATGGAAAAGCGAAGAACCACTATGTTAGTACACAATAGGTTTCTGAACAGGGGCTCAAGCACTCATGAATAATAATTTACAAATAAACAAATAAGTGCTCATTTATTCTGGTTCATCCTGAGTAAACAGACCTCGGTGTGCATTTACCTCAGATCAGTATCTGGTAATGAGGGACAAACAGGTTTGTACTCACAGTAAAATCTTTAATGCTTTGTTTTAGACAGAACATTACCTCAATATCTGCATTGATTGTCGAAGTTTGCAGGTATTTCATCGTTTTAAAACAGTAAAGTACAAAGAGAATTTGTGTGTGTAAAGTTGTTCACTCTTTAATGTTAAAATCTTTCCTGTCTCTCCGCTGCTGAGCTGCAAGTAGGTGTACGCATGTGTAGTCCAAAATGCCTTGGGCACTGAGTTGTCACTCAAAAACTCATTAGCCAATGGGAAGGTACCCCTGAGAAAACCCGCCCACACGAGAGCTTTTTGCCAAAACTGCTTGCAAAACTCAAGGATCCAGTGTACAAAACTCAGAGAGCTCGTGCACAGAACTCGTGCTGCTTGTGCACAAAACTCAGAGAGCACACGCAGAACTCAGAACTCACACACTAAAGCCATGGAGCGTTTCATATTTGGCACAAATCTGATTCCATAATCCTTGGAATCCTGAAGGTTCCAAAAAGCTGTGCAAGCCTATTCTATACTTCACTCAGCACATGGAGCATTTACAAAAGAGGCGTGAGCCTAATCTTTATTTTTTTTAGCACATCTGTAACATTCCAAAATGCTGCGAGAGCCAATTCTTAATTCTCGTAGCAACCGGAGCGTTAAAAAGGGTGGCGTGAGCCTACTGTTTATTTTTAGCGCATCCTGAAGATTCCAAAAAGCTGCAAAACCTGTTCTTAATTCTTGTAGAAACCGGAGCGTTCCAAATGATGACGTGAGCATGCTGTTTATTTTTAGCATGTGCTGAAGGTTCCAAAAAGCTGCACGAGACTATTCTCAATTCTCGTAGCAACCGGAGCGATCCAAGTGGTGACGCAAGCTTGTTTATTTTTAGCGAATCCTGTATGGAACCTGATTGGTGCCAAAAAGAATCGCACAAAAAAAAATTAACATCAAACGTAAAACTTAAAGGTTACCCTCTACTCATGTGTTTACCTAGCTTGACTGGAAATAGGAATCCCATCTTGATATATACAGTTATACATTTTATGGACTAGAAGAGGTCTCCATATCTCAGCTTTGGGATATGGTAGAGCGAAAATAACCACACCACTGTCTTTGTCAGGACTTCCCTGACACACGGTGTGGGTTTGGAGAAGATCTGAGGAGGTCACAGTTTTCACCCCAAAAAAAAAATAATAAAGGGTACCCCTTTGTGTTTTTTTTTTTATACTAAATTTTTGACCGTCTCAGACTTCTACCTCTACCTCTACCTTGCTAGATGTTTTTTTTTTTTTTTTAGCGCATCCGGAATCTTTCAAAATGTTGCGCAAGCCTATTCTTAATTCTCAAAGCATCCGCAGCATTCCAAATGGTGACGCAAACTTGTTGATTATTTTTAGTGAATCCTGTATGGAATCTGATTTGTGCCAAAAAGAATGCACAAAAAAAATTCATCTCAAATGTAAAACTTATAACTTGCAAACAAAAAATCCAGCTCTGACATTTGTGCTCCATGACTTTGTGCGTGAGCGCTGAGTTCAGCGCATGCTCTCTGAGTTTTGTGCGCCAGCTGCACGAGTTCTGTGCGTGCTCTTTGAGTTTTGTACGCCTTGTTCCTGAGTAACTGTAAACTGCTTATGCATGCAAATTCATTAACTACAGAACTTCAAATGTAAAAGATTATGAGGTTATAGTACAAACGATTATGCTACAACTGATGCTAAAGATCTCATCTAAATAACTTAAATTAACCTCCTATTTGCTTTTCTCCCTGCCCACCATTTTTCACTGCCCTACTCATTTTTTTTTACTACAGTCCATCTTTACATAATTACATAAAGAAAATGAATTAGTTCATGTTCATAGTTAATTTTGAAAAAAATGTACTAACTTCACAGCTCCAAAAATAAACTACTTCACGTGCTTTTGTTTATTTTTTTCTCTCAGTAAATAAGCTTCTATAGCTTTCATATAACCTTCTGCAACCCATTAATCACCAGCCAAAACTCACTGCTACTCACTAACAAAAAATGAGTGTATGTGAAATTATATATTCAAAATATTACTTTACACCAAAAAACCAGCACTGAGATTGAGAATGTATTTTAACCCACGTAGCTACTACTTTATGTCTTCTTAATGTGTTTAAGCAGTTTTATTTCTTATTTTATTTCTTATACTGAGGGAAGCGGTTCTGTGACATAAAAAATGCTCACATCGTCTTGTAAAATTCGCCATCAAACCACATAATTACTCAAATTAAAATACTCATGTATGAGCGATTGTCATGTCATTTAAATGTTTTCTATGTCAGAGGGGAAAAAAGAGCTAGCTAGAGTTAAACAGGTTAGCTAAAGTTTGTCATTTGGAAAAAAAACAAACAAACAAAAAAAAAAAACGGTTCAATATTACGTATGTACCATATAGCAGTTGATAGAATAACGTACATAACATTAACGATGTTGACTACATTTGGGCGATACCAAAATACATATGTATCCAAAAATAGAAGGTTAAATTGACATATTTATGGGATGAAGCTGTTCCCTGAGGCTGGTGAGAGCTGCTCGCGTGCCGCGGTCACTGAAAAGAGTGCGTAGCTTCATCGTCTTCTTCTTCTGTGTTTTTACATCAGTTCTCTTCTGCCACCTTCCGGTTTCTCACTCAGAGTTCATTCATTTTAGAGCTGTCGTTCCAGTCCAGTCGTCTTCACTTAAACTTAAATAACAATCTCCTCCCTTCAGCATGACACTGAATGTTTCCATATGTGTTTAATAAAATGCTCTGATCAGTGTAGTGTGCTAACTGCAATCCCAGTAAACATTTAGCCGTTGATTCAATGTTGAAATAATGTACTTGACTGTGGTCTAATCAACGTTTTTTTAAGGTTGAAAATGAAAATGAAACACTGACGTTGAAAAGACGACTAACTAAGTCACATTAAAGACGTCCTTTTAAAGCCGTTATTTCAATGTGGAAATCACGTACATAAATGTCATCCAATAAACTCTGGATTAAAGTTGAAAAGACATCCAAACATCAACTTTATTTGTATAGCGCCTTTTACAACTGACGTTGTCACAAAGCAGCTTCACAGTTTCAGAACAGAACATTTAAAACAAAGCCCAATGCGAGCAAGCGGAAGGCGACACTGCCAAGGAAAAACTCCCTCAAGGCTGGAGGAAGAAACCTTGGGAGGAACCAAGACTCACAAAGGAGACCCATCCTCCTCTGATCAAACTATAGATTGAATTTTAAATGATCACCAATGAATTGTCATTATGCTACATAATAATAATAATAATGATAATAATCATAATAGTGACATCAATCTTGGGGCATAATAATAGTGCATCAGATTTGGAAGAATCAGTCAATGTTGCTAATCTGAGTCCATTTCTACTTCAGTGTAGTTGATCATGGTGAGTGGTCAGAGGCTGGCAGCAGTAGATGGAGGTGAGCAGCTGGTCTGGTCTGGTCTGGGCCGCAGGAGAATCCAGCAAACAATCTTCCATCAGTGGGCCACCATTTTCTCAGAAAACAGTAAAGGGAAGCGGTTAGTTTAGTTGAGTGCAGCAGAGAAAAAGAGCATGTGACGGATCTGACTGTAACAGACTGGGAGGAGGGAAACCAGAAGGAGCTCAGGCAAGGACGTCTTTCAGCTCCAAAAAAGAGAAATTGTGAGAACATCATCCGCGTTTACCCTGATTCCCCATGTCCATGAGTTCCTGAAATGACAACCTTAAACTAGACAGAGGTTAGTTGCCAAAGGCTAAACTGAACAAGTGTGTTTTGAGCCTAGACTTAAACATAGTGACTGTGTCTGCGTCCCGGACACTAGCTGGAAGATTGTTCCAGAGCCGAGGGGCTTTGTAGGAGAAAGAGTTTACTCAAGTTTCTGCTGGAGCATTCTGATAAAAGTGCATTGCAATAATCTAATCTTGATGTAATAAAAGCGTGAACAAATTTTTCTGCATCTGGGTGGGATAAGGAATTTCTTAACTTAGCGAGGTTCCGAAGATGTAGGAAAGCTGTTTTTGTAATTTTACCTATATGCTGATCATGATGATAGATCTGAATCAATTATGGCACCCAGATTTTTAGCTGATGAGCTAGGGAGAACAGGGAAGTCAAAATTATGTATTAAGTCTGATACCTTATTTATAACAGGTTTTGGACCTAGAAGGAGAACCTCGGTTTTGTCGCTGTTTAGCAGAAGGAAATTGTATGACATCCAATGCTTCACTTCTTTAACACAGTCCTCCATTTTCTTTAGTGTAGGTTTGTCATCTGGTTTGGCTGATATGTATAACTGTGTGTCATCTGTGTAACTGTGGAAGGTAATGCCATGCCTGCTAATAACTCTGCCCAGTGGCAGCATTTATAATATGAATAGTAAAGGTCCTAGAATGGAGCCTTGGGAAATTCCAGATCTCATTTTTTTCTTACAAAGAAGAAACATTATTTACTTTTACAAACTGGTAGCGATCCTTGAGATAAGACTTAAACCATGATAGGGCCGTTCCTGTTATTCCAACCATGTTTTTTAATCTTTCTAGCAGAATAGTATGATCACTTGTATCAAAAGCTGCACTGAGGTCGAGTAGAACTAGCATGGATACGCAGCCTCGATCAGAGGTGAGAAGAAGGTTGTTTGCTATCTTAACTAAAGCCGTTTCGGTGCTATGGTGTGGCCTAAAACCAGATTGAAATTTTTTATATATGTTATTCTTATGCAAGTATGAGGGAAGTTGTTGGACCACAACTTTTTCTAAGATCTTAAATATGAAGAGAAGGTCTGTAATTGGATAGTACACTAGGATCAAGATTCGGTTTCTTGATCAGGGGTTTAATAACTGCTAGTTTAAATGCTTTGTGTACGTGATCACATACAGTATAAGGGACGAATTTATGATTGTTAAAAGGGGATTGATTATGACTGGTAATACTTCTTTAAATAGTTTTGTTGGTATTGCATCAAGTGTGCAGGTCATACAAACAGGTCAATCCAATTCTAGCTGTGGTAGTGGGTCAAAGTCCTCTAGTCGTCCTTCTCTGTTTTGTTCTATATCATCCACACCAGATGACAGACAGGCTGGATTTAGTATATTGTTTGTCTAATATGTTCAATCTTATTGTTAAAAAAGTCCATAAAAGCATTGCTGGTGTGAACAGCTGGGATCTGTGTATCAGTAGCTGCCCGATTGTTTGTAAGTTTAGAGATTACATTAAAGAGTGCTCTAGGATTGTCTTTATTATTTTCAATCAGTGAGGCCAGATGTGCTGAACGTGCATTGACGAGCGCCCTTCTAAATTCGATAAGGCTGTTTTTCCAGGCACAGTGAAATACTTCCAGTTTAGTCGACCGCCATTTCCGCTCTAATTTCCTTACGGTTTGTTTTAAGGTGAGTGTTTCTTCATTATACCAGGGAGTGAGTTTTTTCTGTCGTAGCTTTTTACGCTTAAGTGGTGCTACACTATCTAAAGTTGATCAAAGTGTGTTATCTAAGTAGTCCATTAGTCTGTCCAGCTCCAGTGGGTCCGCTGGACTACTGACTGAGGTCAATAAGTCAGTGATGTTTTCAGTAAATTTAGGGGAAGTAGATGGGGTTAGTGAGCGCTTTATATAGTAATGTGGGCATGTACATTTTTTTTATATCTAAACTATTCATACGAAATTATGTAGTGGTCTGAGACTGTGGAAGACTGCGGGAGAATATTTAAGTTTTTTATGTTCGTGCCCAGGGTCAAAACCAAGTCTAGTGTGTGATTACAATAATGAGTAGGACCTGATACATTTTGTGTGAAACCAACAGTATCTATGATTTATGTGAATGTTCTTTTTTAGGGGATCATCACTTTTCTCAAAATGAATGTTAAAGTCTCCTACAATTATTAACGTATCACAGGACACTGCTAAATTAGCAGCTAGTTCACCAAATTCTTTTATAAATTCTGAATATGGCCCTGGTGGTCTATAAATGTTTAATAAGGAGATTGTGTTCTTATTTGTGGCGGGGTTAATTATGTTAATGTACATAATTTCAAAGGAAGTAAAGTTGTAACCATGTTTTTGGTTAATAATTAAATTATTTTTGTAAATTATACATAATCCACCCCCTTTGCCCGTCAGTCTGGGGCTGTGTACATATTTATAGCCTGTAGGAGTGGCTTGATTTAGTGCTAAATATTCATCATTTCAGACTGACAGACAGTCTTGATACTGTAACAAATGTTTATATTCCTTAGAGCAAGCTTTGTACATACACCCTTACTATGGGCAAACAAATGGCCATTATCTGTAAGTGTATCCTTAAAATCACTTACCTGTTCGCTGTGTAATCTACTTGCCTGGTTTGTGCTGGTGGGTGGGGTTAGTCAAGTCTGGCGCAGACGTCGGACATCCCATTCCCAATGTATTTTAATTGAATGCAATAGATTGGAAGTGGGACGTCGGACACGGAACTGACTGATCCCATTCCCAATGTATTTGAATTGAATGCAATAGATTGGAAGTGGGACGTCGGACCCGGAAGTGACCGATCCCACTCCCAATGTATTTGAATTGAATGCAATAGATTGGAAGTGGGACGGCAGACTCGGAAGTGACCGATCCCACTCCCAATGTATTTGAATTGAATGCAATAGATTGGAAGTGGGACGTCGGACTCGGAACTGACCGATCCGACTCCCAATGTATTTTAATTGAATGCAATAGATTGGAAGTGGGACGTCAGACTCGGAACTGACCGATCCCACTCCCAATATATTTGACTTGAAGTTAGGCTTACACAACTTCACAGGCTGTCTCGTGGGGTGTGCACAATAAACATATTAACATTTGGGGTCATTCGGACCCTTTTAAGGGGTGTCCAAAACCCATGAATGAAATTTGAATGGGAATAAATTGGGAGTGGGATGTCCAGAAACTGAGCTTGGGGGGGTCTACCGACTTCACGGCGTCGAGTACTGAATCATCTGAGTCCCCCAAACAACATATCAGAAGATGGGGTCACTGGGATCTTGCGTAGTATGTTATGTTCAGCAAATTTATTCATGAAAAATGTTTTCCTTTGTTTGCCCACTTCCAATCTATTCTAACCAAGTCAAATAAATTGCAAGTGGGATCTTACTTCCAATCTATTCCAGTCAAATCAAATAAACTGGAAGTGGGATCCCACTTCCAATTTATTTTACTATTTGGAATTTGGAAATCTTTGATTTTGGGGCCAGAACTGAGGCCTATATTGACAAATTGGGACCCTATCTCACTTCCAATTTATTCCAGTCAAATCAAATAGAATGGAAGTGGGATCCCACTTCCAATCTATTCTAACCAAGTCAAATTGGGGTCAATTTTGACAAATTGGGACCAATTTTGGACCCAATCTCACTATCCCATTTCCAATTGATTTCATTCAAGTCAAATAAATTGGAAGTGGGATCCCATGGAACATGTACATGACTTGGCTGAAATAAATTGGAAGTGGGATCCCATGAAACACGTACATGACTTGGCTGAAATGAATTGGAAGTGGGATCCCAATTCCAGTCTATTTCAGCCAAGTCAAATAAACTGGAAATGGGATACCACTTCCAATATATTCCAATATAGTAAAATAAATTGGAAGTGGGATCCAATTTCGAAAACTTTGACTTTGAGTATTTTGTGCCTGCTGCGAGATCTCTGAGGCTTTTCTTGCGAGCTTTGCGATCTCTTTGAGTGTTTTGTGTGCGCTGCGCGATCTCTCTGAGGTTTTTCTTGCGAGCTTTGCGATCTATCTGAGGTTTTTTTGTGAGCTTTGCGATCTCTCTGAGGCTTTTCTTGCGAGCTTTGCGATCTCTCTGAGTGTTTTGTGCATGCTGCGCGCTCTCTCTGAGGTTTTTTTGTGAGCTTTGCCATCTCTCTGAGGCTTTTCTTGCGAGCTTTGCGATCTCTGTGTGTTTTGTGCGTGCTACGCGATCTGTCTGAGGTTTTTTTTGTGAGCTTTGCGATCTCTCTGAGTATCTTGTGCATGCTGCGCGCTCTCTCTGAGTGTTTTGTGCATGCTGCGCGCTCTCTCTGAGGTTTTTTTGTGAGCTTTGCCATCTCTCTGAGGCTTTTCTTGCTAGCTTTGCGATCTCTCTGTGTTTTGTGCGTGCTGCGCGATCTCTCTGAGGCTTTTCTTGCGAGCTTTGCGATCTCTCTGTGTGTTTTGTGCGTGCTGCGCGATCTGTCTGAGGTTTTTTTTGTGAGCTTTGCGATCTCTCTGTGTGTTTTGTGCGTGCTGCGCGATCTGTCTGAGTTTTTTTTTGTGAGCTTTGCGATCTCTCTGAATGTATTGTGCATGCTGCGTGATCTGTCTGAGGTTTTTTTTTGTGAGCTTTGCGATCTCTGTGTGTTTTGTGCATGCTGCGCCATCTCTCTGATGTTTTTTTTGTGAGCTTTGCGATCTCTCTGTGTGTTTTGTGCATGCTGCGCGATCTGTCTGAGGTTTTTTTTGTGAGCTTTGCGATCTCTCTGAGGGTTTTGTGCATGCTGCGCGATCTGTCTGAGGTTTTTTTGCGAGCTTTGCGATCTCTCTGAATGTTTTGTGCGTGCTGCGCGATCTGTCTGAGGTTTTTTTTTGCGAGCTTTGCGATCTCTCTGAGTGTTTTGTGCGTGCTGCGCGATCTGTCTGAGGTTTTTTTTGTGAGCTTTGCGATCTCTGAGTATCTTGTGCGTGCTGCGCGCTCTCTCTCAGTTTTTTTTGTGAGCTTTGCGATCTCTCTGTGGGTTTTGTGCATGCTGCGCGATCTCTCTGAGGTTTTTCTTGTGAGCTTTGCGATCTCTCTGAGGTTTTTTTGTGAGCTTTGCGATCTTTCTGAGGCTTTTCTTGTGAGCTTTGCGATCTCTCTGTGTGTTTTGTGCATGCTGCGCGATCTGTCTGAGGTTTTTCTTGCGAGCTTTGCGATCTGTCTGAGGTTTTTCTTGCGAGCTTTGCGATCTCTCTGAGGTTTTTTTGTGAGCTTTGCGATCTCTCTGAGTGTTTTGTGCGGGCTGCTCGCTCTCTCTGAGGTTTTTTTGTGAGCTTTGCGATCTCTCTGAGGCTTTTCTTGTGAGCTTTGCAATCTCTCTGTGTGTTTTGTGCGTGCTGTTCGATCTCTCTGAGGCTTTTCTTGTGAGCTTTGCGATCTCTCTGAGTGTTTTGTGCGTGCTGCGCCATCTCTCTGATGTTTTTTTGTGAGCTTTGCGATCTCTGTTTTTTTGCGAGCTTTGCGATCTCTCTGTGTGTTTTGTGCGTGCTGCGCGATCTCTCTGAGGCGTTTCTTGCGAGCTTTGCGATCTCTCTGAGGTTCTTTTGCGAGCTTTGCGATCTCTCTGTGTGTTTTGTGCGGGCTGCGCGATCTCTCTGAGGCTTTTCTTGCGAGCTTTGCGATCTCTCTGTGTGTTTTGTGCATGCTGCGTGATCTGTCTGAGTTTTTTTTTGTGAGCTTTGCGATCTCTCTGAATGTATTGTGCATGCTGCGTGATCTGTCTGAGGTTTTTTTTTGTGAGCTTTGCGATCTCTGTGTGTTTTGTGCATGCTGCGCCATCTCTCTGATTTTTTTTTTGTGAGATTTGCGACCTCTCTGTGTGTTTTGTGCGTGCTGCGCGATCTGTCTGAGGTTTTTTTTGTGAGCTTTGCGATCTCTCTGTGTGTTTTGTGCATGCTGCTCGATCTGTCTGAGTTTTTTTTTGTGAGCTTTGCAATCTCTCTGAGGGTTTTGTGCATGCTGCGCGATTTGTCTGAGGTTTTTCTTGCGAGCTTTGCGATCTCTCTGAGGTTTTTTTGTGAGCTTTGCGATCTCTCTGAGGCTTTTCTTGTGAGCTTTGCGATCTCTCTGTGTGTTTTGTGCATGCTGCGCGATCTGTCTGAGGTTTTTCTTGCGAGCTTTGCGATCTCTCTGAGGTTTTTCTTGCGAGCTTTGCGATCTCTCTGAGGTTTTTTTGTGAGCTTTGCGATCTCTCTGAGTGTTTTGTGCGGGCTGCGCGCTCTCTCTGAGGTTTTTTTGTGAGCTTTGCGATCTCTCTGAGGCTTTTCTTGTGAGCTTTGCGATCTCTCTGTGTGTTTTGTGCGTGCTGCGCGATCTGTCTGAGGTTTTTTTTTGTGAGCTTTGCGATCTCTGAGTATCTTGTGCGTGCTGCGCGGTCTCTCTGAGTTTTTTTTGTGAGCTTTGCGATCTCTCTGTGGGTTTTGTGCATGCTGCGCGATCTCTCTGAGGTTTTTCTTGCGAGCTTTGCGATCTCTCTGAGGTTTTTTTGTGAGCTTTGCGATCTCTCTGAGTGTTTTGTGCGGGCTGCGCGCTCTCTCTGAGGTTTTCTTGTGAGCTTTGCGATCTCTCTGAGGTTTTTTTGTGAGCTTTGCGACCTCTCTGTGTGTTTTGTGCATGCTGCGCGATCTGTCTGAGGTTTTTCTTGCGAGCTTTGCGATCTCTCTGAGGTTTTTTTGTGAGCTTTGCGATCTCTCTGAGTGTTTTGTGCGGGCTGCGCGCTCTCTCTGAGGTTTTCTTGTGAGCTTTGCGATCTCTCTGTGTGTTTTGTGCATGCTGCGCCATCTCTCTGATGTTTTTTTTTTGTGAGCTTTGTGATCTCTCTGTGTGTTTTGTGCATGCTGCGCGATCTCTCTGAGGTTTTTTTTATGAGATTTGCGATCTCTCTGAGTGTTTTGTGCGTGCTGCGCGATCTATCTGAGTTTTTTTTTGTGAGCTTTGCGACCTCTCTGTGTGTTTTGTGCGTGCTGCGCGATCTGTCTGAGGTTTTTTTTGTGAGCTTTGCGATCTCTCTGTGTGTTTTGTGCATGCTGCTCGATCTGTCTGAGTTTTTTTTTGTGAGCTTTGCGATCTCTCTGAGGGTTTTGTGCATGCTGCGCGATTTGTCTGAGGTATTTCTTGCGAGCTTTGCGATCTCTCTGAGGTTTTTTTGTGAGCTTTGCGATCTCTCTGAGGCTTTTCTTGTGAGCTTTGCGATCTCTCTGTGTGTTTTGTGCATGCTGCGCGATCTGTCTGAGGTTTTTCTTGCGAGCTTTGCGATCTCTCTGAGGTTTTTCTTGCGAGCTTTGCGATCTCTCTGAGGTTTTTTTGTGAGCTTTGCGATCTCTCTGAGTGTTTTGTGCGGGCTGCGCGCTCTCTCTGAGGTTTTTTTGTGAGCTTTGCGATCTCTCTGATGCTTTTCTTGTGAGCTTTGCGATCTCTCTGAGTGTTTTGTGCGGGCTGCGCGCTCTCTCTGAGGTTTTCTTGTGAGCTTTGCGATCTCTCTGTGTGTTTTGTGCATGCTGCGCCATCTCTCTGATGTTTTTTTTTTGTGAGCTTTGTGATCTCTCTGTGTGTTTTGTGCATGCTGCGCGATCTCTCTGAGGTTTTTTTATGAGATTTGCGATCTCTCTGAGTGTTTTGTGGGTGCTGCTCGATCTCTCTGAGGCTTTTCTTGCGAGCTTTGCGATCTCTCTGAGTGTTTTGTGGGTGCTGCGCGATCTGTCTGAGGTTTTTTTGTGAGCTTTGCGATCTCTCTGAGTGTTTTGTGGGTGCTGCGCGATCTGTCTGAGGCGTTTCTTGCGAGCTTTGCGATCTCTCTGAGGTTTTTTTGCGAGCTTTGCGATCTCTGTGTGTTTTGTGCGTGCTGCGCGATCTATCTGAGTTTTTTTTTGTGAGCTTTGCGATCTCTCTGTGTGTTTTGTGCGTGCTGCGCGATCTGTCTGAGGTTTTTTTTTGTGAGCTTTGCAATCTCTCTGTGTGTTTTGTGCATGCTGCTCGATCTGTCTGAGTTTTTTTTTGTGAGCTTTGCGATCTTTCTGAGGCTTTTCTTGTGAGCTTTGCGATCTCTCTGTGTGTTTTGTGCATGCTGCGCGCTCTCTCTGAGGTTTTTTTGTGAGCTTTGCGTACTCTCTGAGGCTTTTCTTGTGAGCTTTGCAATCTCTCTGTGTGTTTTGTGCGTGCTGTTCGATCTCTCTGAGGCTTTTCTTGTGAGCTTTGCGATCTCTCTGAGTGTTTTGTGCGTGCTGCGCCATCTCTCTGATGTTTTTTTGTGAGCTTTGCGATCTCTGTGTTTTTTTGCGAGCTTTGCGATCTCTCTGTGTGTTTTGTGCGTGCTGCGCGATCTCTCTGAGGCGTTTCTTGCGAGCTTTGCGATCTCTCTGAGGTTCTTTTGCGAGCTTTGCGATCTCTCTGTGTGTTTTGTGCGTGCTGCGCGATCTCTCTGAGGCTTTTCTTGCGAGCTTTGCGATCTCTCTGTGTGTTTTGTGCATGCTGCGTGATCTGTCTGAGTTTTTTTTTGTGAGCTTTGCGATCTCTCTGAATGTATTGTGCATGCTGCGTGATCTGTCTGAGGTTTTTTTTTGTGAGCTTTGCGATCTCTGTGTGTTTTGTGCATGCTGCGCCATCTCTCTGATGTTTTTTTGTGAGCTTTGCGATCTCTCTGAATGTATTGTGCATGCTGCGTGATCTGTCTGAGGTTTTTTTTTGTGAGCTTTGCGATCTCTGTGTGTTTTGTGCATGCTGCGCCATCTCTCTGATGTTTTTTTTGTGAGCTTTGTGATCTCTCTGTGTGTTTTGTGCGTGCTGCGCGATCTGTCTGAGGTTTTTTTTGTGAGCTTTGCGATCTCTCTGTGTGTTTTGTGCGTGCTGCGCGATTTGTCTGAGGTTTTTTTTGCGAGCTTTGCGATCTCTCTGAGTGTTTTGTGCGTGCTGCGCGATCTGTCTGAGGTTTTTTTTTGTGAGCTTTGCGATCTCTGAGTATCTTGTGTGTGCTGCGCGCTCTCTCTGAGTTTTTTTTGTGAGCTTTGCGATCTCTCTGTGGGTTTTGTGCATGCTGCGCGATCTCTCTGAGGTTTTTCTTGCGAGCTGCGCGATCTCTCTGAGGTTTTTCTTGCGAGCTTTGCGATCTCTCTGAGGTTTTTTTGTGAGCTTTGCGATCTCTCTGAGGCTTTTCTTGTGAGCTTTGCGATCTCTCTGTGTGTTTTGTGCATGCTGCGCGATCTGTCTGAGGTTTTTCTTGCGAGCTTTGCGATCTCTCTGAGGTTTTTCTTGCGAGCTTTGCGATCTCTCTGAGGTTTTTTTGTGAGCTTTGCGATCTCTCTGAGTGTTTTGTGCGGGCTGCGCGCTCTCTCTGAGGTTTTTTTGTGAGCTTTGCGATCTCTCTGAGGCTTTTCTTGTGAGCTTTGCGATCTCTCTGTGTGTTTTGTGCGTGCTGCGCGATCTGTCTGAGGTTTTTTTTTGTGAGCTTTGCGATCTCTGAGTATCTTGTGCGTGCTGCACGCTCTCTCTGAGTTTTTTTTGTGAGCTTTGCGATCTCTCTGTGGGTTTTGTGCATGCTGCGCGATCTCTCTGAGGTTTTTCTTGCGAGCTTTGCGATCTCTCTGAGGTTTTTTTGTGAGCTTTGCGATCTCTCTGAGGCTTTTCTTGTGAGCTTTGCGATCTTTCTGTGTGTTTTGTGCATGCTGCGCGATCTGTCTGAGGTTTTTCTTGCGAGCTTTGCGATCTCTCTGAGGTTTTTCTTGCGAGCTTTGCGATCTCTCTGAGGTTTTTTTGTGAGCTTTGCGATCTCTCTATCTCTCTGATGTTTTTTTTTGTGAGCTTTGTGATCTCTCTGTGTGTTTTGTGCGGGCTGCGCGCTCTCTCTGAGGTTTTCTTGTGAGCTTTGCGATTTCTCTATCTCTCTGATGTTTTTTTTTGTGAGCTTTGTGATCTCTCTGTGTGTTTTGTGCATGCTGCGCGATCTGTCTGAGGCGTTTCTTGCGAGCTTTGCGATCTTTCTGAGGTTTTTTTGTGAGCTTTGCGATCTCTCTGTGTGTTTTGTGCGTGCTGCGCGATCTCTCTGTGTGTTTTGTGCAAACTGTGTGCTCTCTCTGAGGTTTTTTTTGCTTTGCGATCTCTCTGAGTATCTTGTGCGTGCTGCGCGCTCTCTCTGTGTGTTTTGTGCATGCTGCGCCATCTCTCTGATGTTTTTTTTGTGAGCTTTGAGATCTCTCTGTGTGTTTTGTGCGTGCTGCGCGATCTGTCTGAGGTTTTTTTTGTGAGCTTTGCGAGCTTTGCGATTTCTCTGTGTGTTTTGTGCGTGCTGCGCGATCTGTCTGAGGTTTTTTTTGTGAGCTTTGCGATCTCTCTGTGTGTTTTGTGCGTGCTGCGTTATCTGTCTGAGGTTTTTTTGCTTTGCGATCTCTGAGTGTCTTGTGCGCACTGCGCCATCTATCTGAGGTTTTATTGTGAGCTTTGCGATCTCTCTGTCTTTTTTTGCGTGCTTTGCGATCTCTCTGAGGTTTTTTTTTTTTCTTGCGAGCTTTGCGATCTCTCTAGGTGTTTTGTTCGCCCTGCGCGATCTCTCTGACATATTTCTTGGGAGCTTTGCGATCTCTCTGAGTGTCTTGTGCATGCTGCGCCATCTCTCTGAGGTTTTTTTTGTGAGGTTTGCGATCTCTGTGTTTTTTTGTGAGCTTTGCGATCTCTCTGTGTGTTTTGTGCGTGCTGCGCGATCTGTCTGAGGCTTTTCTTGCGAGCTTTGCGATCTCTCTGAGTGTTTTGTGCGTGCTGCGCGATCTGTCTGAGGTTTTTTTTTGTGAGCTTTGCGATCTCTCTGTGGGTTTTGTGCATGCTGCGCCATCTCTCTGATGTTTTTTTTGTGAGCTTTGCGATCTCTCTGTGTGTTTTGTGCATGCTGCGCGATCTGTCTGAGGTTTTTTTTGTGAGCTTTGCGATCTCTCTGAGGGTTTTGTGCATGCTGCGCGATCTGTCTGAGGTTTTTTTTGCGAGCTTTGCGATCTCTCTGAATGTATTGTGCGTGCTGCGCGATCTGTCTGAGGTTTTTTTTGCGAGCTTTGCGATCTCTCTGAGTGTTTTGTGCGTGCTGCGCGCTCTCTCTGAGTTTTTTTTGTGAGCTTTGCGATCTCTCTGTGGGTTTTGTGCATGCTGCGCGATCTCTCTGAGGTTTTTTTGTGAGCTTTGCGATCTCTCTGAGGCTTTTCTTGTGAGCTTTGCGATCTCTCTGTGTGTTTTGTGCATGCTGCGCGATCTGTCTGAGGTTTTTCTTGCGAGCTTTGCGATCTCTCTGAGGTTTTTGTTGCGAGCTTTGCGATCTCTCTGAGGTTTTTTTGTGAGCTTTGCGATCTCTCTGAGGCTTTTCTTGTGAGCTTTGCAATCTCTCTGTGTGTTTTGTGCGTGCTGCGCCATCTCTCTGATGTTTTTTTTTTTGTGAGCTTTGCGATCTCTCTGAGTGTTTTGTGCGTGCTGCGCCATCTCTCTGATGTTTCTTTTTTTTTGTGAGCTTTGCAATCTCTCTGTGTGTTTTGTGCATGCTGCGCCATCTCTCTGATGTTTTTTTTGTGAGCTTTGTGATCTCTCTGTGTGTTTTGTGCGTGCTGCGCGATCTGTCTGAGGTTTTTTTTGTGAGCTTTGCGATCTCTCTGTGTGTTTTGTGCGTGCTGCGAGATCTCTCTGAGGTTTTCTTGTGAGCTTTGCGATCTCTCTGAGTGTTTTGTGCGTGCTGCGCCATCTCTCTGATGTTTTTTTTTTGTGAGCTTTGCGATCTCTCTGAGTGTTTTTTGCGTGATGTTCGATCTCTCTGAGGCTTTTCTTGCGATCTCTCTGAGTGTTTTGTGGGTGCTGCGCGATCTGTCTGAGGTTTTTTTGTGAGCTTTGCGATCTCTCTGAGTGTTTTTTTGCGAGCTTTGCGATCTCTCTGTGTCTTTTGTGCGTGCTGCGCGATCTCTCTGAGGTTTTTCTTGCGAGCTTTGCGATCTCTCTGAGGTTTTTTTGTGAGCTTTGCGATCTCTCTGTGTGTTTTGTGCGTGCTGCGCCATCTCTCTGATATTTTTTTTTTTGTGAGCTTTGCGATCTCTCTGAGTGTTTTGTGCGTGCTGCGCCATCTCTCTGATGTTTTTTTCTTTGTGAGCTTTGCAATCTCTCTGTGTGTTTTGTGCATGCTGCGCCATCTCTCTGATGTTTTTTTTGTGAGCTTTGTGATCTCTCTGTGTGTTTTGTGCGTGCTGCGCGATCTGTCTGAGGTTTTTTTTGTGAGCTTTGCGATCTCTCTGTGTGTTTTTTGCGTGATGTTCGATCTCTCTGAGGCTTTTCTTGCGAGCTTTGCGATCTCTCTGAGTGTTTTGTGGGTGCTGCGCGATCTGTCTGAGGTTTTTTTGTGAGCTTTGCGATCTCTCTGAGTGTTTTTTTGCGTGCTTTGCGATCTCTCTGTGTGTTTTGTGCGTGCTGCGCGATCTGTCTGAGGTTTTTTTTGTGAGCTTTGCGATCTCTCTGTGTGTTTTGTGCGTGCTGCGAGATCTCTCTGAGGTTTTCTTGTGAGCTTTGCGATCTCTCTGAGTGTTTTTTTGCGAGCTTTGCAATCTCTCTGTGTGTTTTGTGCGTGCTGCGCGATCTCTCTGAGGCGTTTCTTGCGAGCTTTGCGATCTCTCTGAGGTTCTTTTGCGAGCTTTGCGATCTCTCTGTGTTTTGTGCATGCTGCGCGATCTGTCTGAGGTTTTTTTTGTGAGCTTTGCGATCTCTCTGTGTGTTTTGTGCATGCTGCTCGATCTGTCTGAGGTTTTTTTTGCGAGCTTTGCGATCTCTCTGAGTATCTTGTGCGTGCTGCGCGCTCTCTCTGAGTTTTTTTTGTGAGCTTTGCGATCTCTCTGTGGGTTTTGTGCATGCTGTGCGATCTCTCTGAGGTTTTTCTTGCGAGCTTTGCGATCTCTCTGAGGTTTTTTTGTGAGCTTTGCGATCTCTCTGAGGCTTTTCTTGTGAGCTTTGCGATCTCTCTGTGTGTTTTGTGCATGCTGCGCGATCTGTCTGAGGTTTTTCTTGCGAGCTTTGCGATCTCTCTGTGTGTTTTGTGCATGCTGCGCGATCTCTCTGAGGTTTTTTTTATGAGATTTGCGATCTCTCTGAGTGTTTTGTGGGTGCTGCTCGATCTCTCTTAGGCTTTTCTTGCGAGCTTTGCGATCTCTCTGAGTGTTTTGTGGGTGCTGCGCGATCTGTCTGAGTTTTTTTTTGTGAGCTTTGCGATCTCTCTGTGTGTTTTGTGCGTGCTGCGCGATCTGTCTGAGGTTTTTTTTGTGAGCTTTGCGAATCTGTTTGAGGTTTTTTTTTGTGAGCTTTGCGATCTCTGAGTATCTTGTGCGTGCTGCGCGCTCTCTCTGATTTTTTTTTTGTGAGCTTTGCGATCTCTCTGTGGGTTTTGTGCATGCTGCGCGATCTGTCTGAGGTTTTTTTGTGAGCTTTGCGATCTCTCTGAGGCTTTTCTTATGAGCTTTGCGATCTCTCTGTGTGTTTTGTGCATGCTGCGCGATCTGTCTGAGATTTTTCTTGCGAGCTTTGCGATCTCTCTGAGGTTTTTCTTGCGAGCTTTGCGATCTCTCTGAGGTTTTTTTGTGAGCTTTGCGATCTCTCTGAGTGTTTTGTGTGGGCTGCGCGCTCTCTCTGAGGTTTTTTTGTGAGCTTTGCGATCTCTCTGAGGCTTTTCTTGTGAGCTTTGCGATCTCTCTGTGTGTTTTGTGCATGCTGCGCGATCTGTCTGAGGTTTTTTTTGTGAGCTTTGCGATCTCTCTGTGTGTTTTGTGCATGCTGCTCGATCTGTCTGAGGTTTTTTTTGCGAGCTTTGCGATCTCTCTGAGTATCTTGTGCGTGCTGCGCGCTCTCTCTGAGTTTTTTTTGTGAGCTTTGCGATCTCTCTGTGGGTTTTGTGCATGCTGCGCGATCTCTCTGAGGTTTTTCTTGCGAGCTTTGCGATCTCTCTGAGGTTTTTTTGTGAGCTTTGCGATCTCTCTGAGGCTTTTCTTGTGAGCTTTGCGATCTCTCTGTGTGTTTTGTGCATGCTGCGCGATCTGTCTGAGGTTTTTCTTGCGAGCTTTGCGATCTCTCTGAGTGTTTTGTGGGTGCTGCGCGATCTGTCTGAGGTTTTTTTTGTGAGCTTTGCGATCTCTATGTGTGTTTTGTGCATGCTGCGCGATCTCTCTGAGGTTTTTTTTATGAGATTTGCGATCTCTCTGAGTGTTTTGTGGGTGCTGCTCGATCTCTCTGAGGCTTTTCTTGCGAGCTTTGCGATCTCTCTGAGTGTTTTGTGGGTGCTGCGCGATCTGTCTGAGTTTTTTTTTGTGAGCTTTGCGATCTCTCTGTGTGTTTTGTGCGTGCTGCGCGATCTCTCTGAGGTTTTTTTGTGAGCTTTGCGATCTCTCTGAGGCTTTTCTTGTGAGCTTTGCGATCTCTCTGTGTGTTTTGTGCGTGCTGCGCGATCTGTCTGAGGTTTTTTTTTGTGAGCTTTGCGATCTCTGAGTATCTTGTGCGTGCTGCGCGCTCTCTCTGAGTTTTTTTTGTGAGCTTTGCGATCTCTCTGTGGGTTTTGTGCATGCTGCGCAATCTCTCTGAGGTTTTTCTTGCGAGCTTTGCGATCTCTCTGAGGTTTTTTTGTGAGCTTTGCGATCTCTCTGAGGCTTTTCTTGTGAGCTTTGCGATCTCTCTGTGTGTTTTGTGCATGCTGCGCGATCTGTCTGAGGTTTTTCTTTCGAGCTTTGCGATCTCTCTGAGGTTTTTCTTGCGAGCTTTGCGATCTCTCTGAGGTTTTTTTGTGAGCTTTGCGATCTCTCTGTGTGTTTTGTGCGGGCTGCGCGCTCTCTCTGAGGTTTTCTTGTGAGCTTTGCGATCTCTCTGTGTGTTTTGTGCGTGCTGCGCCATCTCTCTGATGTTTTTTTTTTTTTGTGAGCTTTGTGATCTCTCTGTGTGTTTTGTGCATGCTGCGCGATCTCTCTGAGGTTTTTTTTATGAGCTTTGCGATCTCTCTGAGTGTTTTTTGCGTGCTGCTCGATCTCTCTGAGGCTTTTCTTGCGAGCTTTGCGATCTCTCTGAGGTTTTTTTGCGAGCTTTGCGATCTCTGTGTGTTTTGTGCGTGCTGCGCGATCTGTCTGAGGTTTTTCTTGCGAGCTTTGCGATCTCTCTGAGGTTTTTTTGTGAGCTTTGCGATCTCTCTGAGGCTTTTCTTATGAGCTTTGCGATCTCTCTGTGTGTTTTGTGCATGCTGCGCGATCTGTCTGAGATTTTTCTTGCGAGCTTTGCGATCTCTCTGAGGTTTTTCTTGCGAGCTTTGCGATCTCTCTGAGGTTTTTTTGTGAGCTTTGCGATCTCTCTGAGTGTTTTGTGCGGGCTGCGCGCTCTCTCTGAGGTTTTTTTGTGAGCTTTGCAATCTCTCTGAGGCTTTTCTTGTGAGCTTTGCGATCTCTCTGTGTGTTTTGTGCGTGCTGCGCGATCTGTCTGAGGTTTTTTTTTGTGAGCTTTGCGATCTCTGAGTATCTTGTGCGTGCTGCGCGCTCTCTCTGAGTTTTTTTTGTGAGCTTTGCGATCTCTCTGTGGGTTTTGTGCATGCTGGCAATCTCTCTGAGGTTTTTCTTGCGAGCTTTGCGATCTCTCTGAGGTTTTTTTGTGAGCTTTGCGATCTCTCTGAGGTTTTTTTGTGAGCTTTGCGATCTCTCTGAGTGTTTTGTGCGGGCTGCGCGCTCTCTCTGAGGTTTTCTTGTGAGCTTTGCGATCTCTCTGTGTGTTTTGTGCGTGCTGCGCCATCTCTCTGATGTTTTTTTTTTGTGAGCTTTGTGATCTCTCTGTGTGTTTTGTGCATGCTGCGCGATCTCTCTGAGGTTTTTTTTATGAGCTTTGCGATCTCTCTGAGTGTTTTTTGCGTGCTGCTCGATCTCTCTGAGGCTTTTCTTGCGAGCTTTGTGATCTCTCTGAGTGTTTTGTGGGTGCTGCGCGATCTGTCTGAGGCGTTTCTTGCGAGCTTTGCGATCTCTCTGAGGTTTTTTTGCGAGCTTTGCGATCTCTGTGTGTTTTGTGCGTGCTGCGCGATCTGTCTGAGTTTTTTTTGTGAGCTTTGCGATCTCTCTGAGGTTTTTCTTGCGAGCTTTGCGATCTCTCTGAGGTTTTTTTGTGAGCTTTGCGATCTCTCTGAGTGTTTTGTGCGGGCTGCGCTCTCTCTCTGAGGTTTTCTTGTGAGCTTTGCGATCTCTCTGTGTGTTTTGTGCGTGCTGCGCCATCTCTCTGATGTTTTTTTTTTGTGAGCTTTGTGATCTCTCTGTGTGTTTTGTGCATGCTGCGCGATCTCTCTGAGGTTTTTTTTATGAGCTTTGCAATCTCTCTGAGTGTTTTTTGCGTGCTGCTCGATCTCTCTGAGGCTTTTCTTGCGAGCTTTGTGATCTCTCTGAGTGTTTTGTGGGTGCTGCGCGATCTGTCTGAGGTTTTTTTGTGAGCTTTGCGATCTCTCTGAGTGTTTTGTGGGTGCTGCGCGATCTCTCTGAGGTTTTTTTGTGAGCTTTGCGATCTCTGTGTTTGCGAGCTTTGCGATCTCTCTGTGTGTTTTGTGCAAACTGTGCGCTCTCTCTGAGGTTTTTTTTGCTTTGCGATCTCTCTGAGTATCTTGTGCGTGCTGTGCGATCTGTCTGAGGTTTTTCTTGCGAGCTTTGCGATCTGAGTGTTTTGTGCAAACTGCTGGCTCTCGCTGAGTGTTTTGTGCGGACTGCGCTATCTCTCTTAGGTTTTTTTTGCGAGCTTTGCGGTCTCTCTGAGTATTTTGTGCAAACTGCGCTCTCTCTCTGTGTGTTTTGTGCGTGCTGCGCGCTCTCGCTGAGGGTTTTGTGCGTGCTGCACCCTCTCGCTGAGTGTTTTGTACGTCCTGCGGGCTCTCGCTGAGGTTTTTCTTTGCACTGTAAAATGTGATAAGTTGATCTTACTTAAAGGAATTTAGGAATCCGGTTGCCTTGAAATAGTTAAGTAAATATAACTATTATTTTGAAGTTATGTTAACTTAACGTCTATCATTTAAGTGTACTTAAAACGCAACTGTATTTACTTAATTGATATGAGTTGTTCTGACATTAAGTAGTACATAGATGTAAGTTGCCATTTTTAAGTACTGCCAACTTATGTTACCCAAGTTAACATAATTCCACAAGAGTCCTGTTTACTTAATAGAATTTAGGAAACCGATTGCCTTAGAAAAATAAAGTAAGCACAACAAAGAACTATTATTCAGTAGTACTTCTGGTTTATTTTAATCAAATTCCATTACATCACAGAGCACATCAGCCTATCTAAATACATAAAGTTACCCAAAAATAAAATTAATTCCACATTTAAGTCAATTAAAAATATTTTTTAAAAGAAAACCTCCAGTAATCTTTATTCTTGAATGACTCAAATGGCACAGTCTGTGTAATAAACAAAAATGTACAATAATGTTTAATGCACTTAACCAAGCTAAAGTTTTGCACAATAAATTTAAGTGCTTTGACACATTATGAACAACACAAGAACATTTTGCAAGTGCAAACCATATAAATGAGAGCCTAACATCAATAAGAGGGTAAAGCTGGGTCCATCGAAACTTAGAAATCCCTTAAATTATTTTGGGCTCAGATTGCCTACTCCCAGGTTTAGCAAGTCAAATGTGTTCTCCAGTCTTTTGGGATAGTCCAAATGAAGGTTTTATAGTAGTTCAAATGTCAGGCAAATAGCTTGAGCATGGTTTTCAATGTTCTCCATAACGTTACCTTCCAGTATGATATTAATGCTAGATGGCTCAAAGTGTATGGCATTTGGACCTGGTTGCTGGCTGTCTTCAGGTATAACAGTCAATAACCCATCAGGAACCTGAATGAAATCTGTGATGGTATCTGAATCCTGCAGACAAAAGGTAAATATAATGAAAAAATATATTATTGCAAAACCTTCATGTCTTCACTAAGTAAATTTTAATTATACAATTTGATGTAATACTTACAAAACAGACCTTGAAGTACTCACTGCCTAATCTCCAAGATAAACCTGGAAGACAACGAAGGACAGCAGTCCACATTGCTGTAATATCCTGGATCTACAAGTTAAGAAAAAACAAACCAAAATATCTAAAAATAAACATGAGACAAATGTGTGATAAATTATAAGTTAAAACACATAGGTGTCTGTGTTCTATAATATATGTTACCATCCCATTAAAACAGGATTCATCTGCTAAAAAAAATATTATTGGGTGTTTGTGCTGTTTTGTTTAACTTGTCTGTCTTTGGGCTCCATGGTTTTAGAAAGAACCATTAAAAATGAAAGAAACATTACACAGCACAAAAATAACTGATTTGTCTTTAATAGTTTTCGGGAAATAGTGCAGCTCCATGGCAAATAAATGTTGGTTCTCATGTTTGGAATTAGTTGATGATGACAAGTCTACAGGAAAACTAACCAACCTTAAAGGAACACTAGCTAAGATCAGTGGAGCATCACAATGATTTTTAAGCTGTAATTAAGCTAAAAAATTAAGGTAAAAAATATTATCTAGTGTTCCATTAAGGAGGTGACTGGATCACTCTTATAAAAGTAACATTCCAAATTGTAATAAAAAGATTCCTTACCTTAATTTCAACTTGGGCAACAATGTCTGCAAGTGTACTGCCAATAATTCCTTTCCTGGATTTAAAGATCTCAAGGAATCGTGGGGTGTGACTGTCCAAGGCCTCAAAAAAGTCTTGTTCAAGATCTTTACTTGCCACCCTTGTGAACTCAGCAAAAACCTTTAGGAAAAACACAGCACACATAGAGCCATAATTCGATTTGTACCACATTAACAGATTACACAAATTAAAATACATTTACTCTTGTAGAAGTAATATGTTCATGTTAATATGATTGTATGTTTTATTTTACATAAATTACATATTTGTTACCATACCTGCTGCTTTCTGAAAAGGGCTGGCCAGCGCTCCAACATGCGTTTCACTGGTGGCTGTAACCACCATGTTTCTGTATCTGTAATGTCTAAGCAGTTGCCCTTTCTTTCATACACAAATTTGCAAAATTTACATGCCCACTGCATCTGATTTAGTTGTGTTCAAGCTGCAAAAAAGAAGAACCTTTTTTAAAAATGGATTCAAACATTGTAGATATAGTGCTCACACAAGGTAAAGTGTGTTTCATAAAATGTCAGCCCTGTGCTTACAAAAAAAAGGCTAACCCGTGTCTTCTATATTATTTATAAAACGTGCTCTGTTAACGTCGACTTGGTATGTGTTGTAAATAATTGTTTTATCCATGTTATACGGAGCGCTGTTGGAGTATTTTTCCGGTGAACACATTCACACAAGACTTGAAGTTATGTAAGACACTTCAGACAAAAGGTTAACCCCAACAAAGTTATGCCTTAACCAGCTTTGCATTTGCCGTTACAAATATGGAGCTTTGCCTGGGTCACGGTTTTTTTAAAAAAAAGTAACCTCTGCCGCTTTTGACTCACCATTGAGTTATGCTATGGCTTCAACAGAAATTTTGTGAGTGCTGCGCGCTCTCTCTGAGTGTTTTGTGCAAACTGCGCGCTCTCTATGAGTGTTTTGTGCGAACTGCGCGCTCTCTCTGAGTTTTTTTTTGCGAGCTTTGCGCTCTCTCTGTGTGTTTTGTGCAAACTGCGCGCTCTCGCTGAGGGTTTTGTGCGTGCTGCGCGCTTTCGCTGAGTGTTTTGTGCAATCTGCGCGCTCTCTGAGTGTTTTGTGCAAACTGCGCGCTCTCTCTGAGTGTTTTGTGCATGCTGCCCGCTCTCTCTGAGTGATTTGTGCGAGCTTGTACTTTCCACTTCGGACGTCAGTCGCATGCTGAGCAGAGTGAATGCATGGAAGGTAGCTGGCCCTGATGGTGTACCTGGCCGGGTGCTAAGAGCTTGTGATGTGGAACTTGCGGGTGTCTTCACTCACATCTTTAATGTTTCGCTTGCCCAGGTAGCTGTACCATCTATCTTTAAGTCAGCCATCGTTGTGCTTGTGCCTCACTCACCCCAATAATTTCCAAGTGCTTTAAAAGACTAGTTCTTTCTCACTTGAAATCCTGCCTGCCTGCTACGCTGGACCCACACCAGTTTGCTTATCGTAGCAACAGATCCACCGAGGACGCTATCTCAACAGCACTACACACTGCACTAACCCACCTCGCTTGGAGGCATAAGGAAGCATAAAGTAATCTAAATCTCCCTGGTAGGCGGCTGCGTTGACCTTGGACCTCAGAAAATACAGTGGACCCACACCATCAGATGACATGGGACCCCAAACTGCCACTGACTGTGGAAACTTTGCAGGGTACCTCGAGCAACGTGGATTCTGTGCCTCTCCTCTCTTCCTCCAGATTCTGGGACCTTGATTTCCATAGGAAATGGTCCTTGGTCTCCCAGGACCAAGATGGCATCGCGATCACACTGCGAGGCTCAGCGTCTTACCGGTTTTAGTGATGTTATACTTCTGTACTTAGCTATCTCCAGTTTTCTTGCGCAAATAACTCTTGCGAACTACAGTTACGACAGACAGACACTTTTGGAAATTAACATTCACCGCACAAACACCGGATTCAGCATCGGTTTGACTTTAACCAGCTTCAAAACAACACCCCTCCCCCATCTTGGACTGTCCGATTATCTTTCTTTGTTCCTGCTTCCCAAATACACTGCAGTCATGCATAGGATTAAGCCTTCAACCAGAACTGTAAAGATCTGGATGGATGGGGCTGACTCCTTCCTTCAGCAACAGTTCCAGCACACCGACTGGAGTGAGTATGCTGCCCGAGCCACCACAGTCTCACACATCCACTTGGACACCTACACTAACTCTGTCCTGAAACAAATCAACAAGCGCTCAGGGTACAAGAGTCCTCTGTACCGCCCACTGGGGTTGCTGGCAATATGAAGAGACTAATAGCTATAGCCAAGCACTGCTACAAACGCCGGATTGAGGAGCACTTTACCTCCTCTGACCCTCGGCGTATGTGGCAGGGAATACACGCCCTGACTGACTATAAACCAACTAGCTTTGTTCCATCTACCAACAGTGCTTCAGTCCCTGATGAGCTGAACAACTTCTACGCTCGTTTCGACCAGATGATATTGATATCTTCAATAAATCTTCCACCGACGACAACCCACTTGTACTTTCCACTTCGGATGTCAGTCGCATGCTGAGCAGAGTGAATGCACGGAAGGCAGCTGGCCCTGATGGTGTACCTGGCCGTGTGCTAAGAGCTTGTGCTGTGGAACTTGCGGGTGTCTTCGCTCACATCTTTAATGTTTCGCTTGCCCAGGCAGCTGTACCATCTATCTTTAAGTCAGCCATCATTGTGCCTGTGCCTAGGCATTCTACTGCTTCAGACTTTAATGACTTTCGACCTGTAGCACTCACCCCAATAATTTCCAAGTGCTTTAAAAGACTAGTTCTTTCTCACTTGAAATCCTGCCTGCCTGCTACGCTGGACCCACACCAGTTTGCTTATCGTAGCAACAGATCCACCGAGGACGCTATCTCAACAGCACTACACACGGCACTAACCCAACTGGACTGTCAAAACTCATAGGTGAGTATGCTGTTCATCGATTTTAGTTCTGCATTCAACACAGTGATTCCGTCTATGCTGATATCCAAACTCAACCATCTGGGTATCAGCACATCACTCTGCCACTGGATTTTAGACTTCCTGTCTAACAGACCCCAATCTGTTCGATTAGGCAACCTTCATTCATCAACCATCACCTTGAACACTGGCGTTCCACAAGGTTGTGTTCTTAGCCCGATTCTGTACTCTCTCTTCACCCATGACTGTGTACCTGCCTATGGTTCAAACACCATAGTCAAATTCGCAGATGACACCATGGTGATAGGCTTGATTACAGACAATAATGAAACGCCCTACCGGGATGAAGTACAGCATCTGTCCTTGTGGTGCCAAAACAATAACCTAGTACTAAACATGCTCAAAACAAAGGCGATCATCATGGACTTCAGACGGACTAGGAATCAAGCTCACGCCCCCATTTACATCAACGGAACTGCAGTGGATCAGGTGTCCAGTTTCAAGTTCCTTCGAGGACATCTACCATAAACGCTGCCTGGGCAGGGCACGAAAATCACTATAATATCACTACTGCACTTTATGTAAATAATGTAATATATTGCACTTCTGGTTAGATGCTAACTACATTTCATTGGCCCTGTACTTGTACTCTGCACAATGACAATAAAGTCGAATCTAATCTAATCTAATTTACTTTAATCAGGGAACATAACTTTGGACCACTCAGGAGCAGTCCAGTCCTTTTTCCTGACGCTGTCTCTTGTTCAAGAGTGGCTTGGCATAAGGAACATGACAGCTGAAACCCATGTCTTGCATACATTCAAATTTTATGACCAGCACCTGTATGTGCTTGTATAATTTTAAACTACTGATTCTTAACATTGAAGTTGCCCAGAAGCTCTATTGCAACTCTTCGCTTCCACATTAAATTACCTGACGCTGGATTATAACTTACTTCTGAACGTCATCGTTCCATTATCTTGGGCATGATTTTAATGTGTGAGCAATCTTTTTGTGCTGACTATATGCAGGTGTATTGTTTAACATTCGGATTCTGACTGGTGTTCGCTCAGAAGCTTTTACATTTTTCGCTTCCACCTTAAGTAATGCAGCAGTAACGTTAGGTAACTTGAAAATTTGAAAGTAAGGCGTTCGGACAAGAGTTTCAGAAGGGCAGGCTGGCTCACTGTGGTTACGTGTTTGTCGGTTTACTGGCATTATAAATATATCAAAGATAGTTGGAAACTTTGTGAAAGGACGTTTGTGTTGCCTTATCAAAGTAGCCAACACTTTAAAATGTTAATGTCTATGGATGTTGGGCATGTTAAAAGTATTAAAAACATTACAAAACACTTCAACGAATGATAAATATATACGCCATCCCAATCCCAATATATTTGCCTGTAATGGAATATATTGGAATCGAGACGTTCCGGGAGCCACCTGGTGGATTGATGCAGAATTGCGGGTAAAAGGCCCAAACTTTGAGGATTTTTAGCTCCCACCACGTGTGCCCAGGACCCGACCCCGGGCTCTGCAAAAAAAATCGTCTAGGGTGCGCCGCGCGCTAGGCCGATAAGGTCCACCAAGCGGCGTATCATATATGTGGATTGGGATGGTGTGGTACTACGAAGAGGTAAGCAACTGCTATTTTCTCGACTAAATGGCCTTTCGGACCTAAGACCCCACCACCACCTGTTAGGTCTAAATGGAATTGTGGACACATACTCCCATTTGTGGCCAGATGGTAGTATGTCAGTGTAGTTTTTATTTATTTTTTATTAAGTTAATGCAACATATGATTGGTCATTTGAAAATGGTACTCAGGCAGCTAGTACTTAACCTTTTCCATGTTACATATTTCAGATTATTCCAATTTTGGACATTTCAATTCCAACATTACTGATTATACACAGAGTCTTGTACAAAAAAGAAGGCATGGGTTTGAAAACGTTCAACGTACACATGTATCATTGTCACAAGCATTTTAAAATGTGCACTGTGTACACATTTGAATTTGATATGTATTTTTGAAATTGTGATGGAGAAAATAAGGACAAGTATTAAGAATTGAAATCTAACAGAGCATTTGGAATCAGAAAGTAGTTTATTTAACCTTAAGGTGGTCAACATACAATAGCAGAGAGTACTATGTGAATGTGGACAAAGGAGATGTTTTCACAGAGATATTTATATAGGTAGTTTATACGTCATAACCATAAGATAATCACTCGATGTTTCTGCAAGCTTAGTTTCCTTAGAGACATCTCAGTTTGATATACAAGATGTGGTTTGTTCTAATAAAGCATTGACCTCGAGCTGACCTGACATACACTTAGTTTTTGAGCTCTGTTGACGATTAGAAATGAATATACTGACAAACAAGCAGACAAGTTCTTTCAACAGAGACATATAAAAATTACCATTACAGAAATATCTGAGTTTGGATATCCCTATCTTACTAAGAAAAGTCGACAAGAAATGTTGTAGAGCAAATCAAAAGCTGTTCAGCAACATATAGCAAGTTTTGGTCCCTTGTGTACAACCAAAAATACAACCGCAAAGTTGCTTCAGAATATAGTGCACCTTGTCTGCCCACTGCAACGGGCTTATCCGCGCTATATTTTACCAGCCGTAACTACGAAACCTCATGTAATTCTACACACTTAGAGCAGGCCAAGCCATTTAAAATGAAAATAACCTGTTTCCAAATTGAATTATACAAGAACAAGTATAAAAACAACAATAAAGTAATTTTCACTATTAGAATTAACTCACACATCCATTCCCCTCATTTTCCTTCAGAAAAGGGTACTTAAATATCAGAGCTTTACACACTTGCACATACTCATTTGTACACTCTAAAAAGTGTATTTGGGCAGTAGTTCCTATTATAGACTTATTTACATTAACCTCAATTAATTCTTTTGCCTTAGTTCCTACAACTTACTTTCATGAGTTCAATTAACTTAAAAGTCACACATTTTATCTCAAAATAACTTTTTACTTTGAGACTACGTGAAACAATTAAGTTTAAAGCAGCTTTACGTCTGACGTCATTACGTAAGCTTTGCGCGAGGCAGATCTCTGGTACCGACAACAGGTGCGCCCCGCTTTTTCTTCCGAACATCGACGGTCGACGTGACTCGGATAAAACAGTAAGTATGCTACCCACCATAACCAAACATTTAATAAACCTTAAAAAAAAAAACAGACTGCACTGTAAAAAATCTAACTTCAAATTTAGTTGATTATACATTGAAATAGTGAGTTGGGAATAGAACTCAATTGTGTGATAGTTCATCTAACACGAAATGTATTGTTCTGATCAACCTGTAGGCACAACATAAAAAATGTGTTGAGAAGATTTGTTTGGAAAAGTTGCTGATTAAGATAAACCTGCGCATGCTCTGTTCTAGTCATGCGCATGCTCAGTGGGAGGTTCGGGAATACGCGCGAAGGACGGTTGATTCCTCTTTGTTGTGGCTCGAAGTTTGGAGAAATTCAAGATTGAGGTAAATAACTAGTGATAGTTCACAAAGCATTTTAAAGTTACGTTTCTAGTTTTAACACTATCTTAAAGCCGTGAATATGTGAGGGAAATTGCCGTGGCATTGTTATATTAGCTAACTTTGCCAACTCGACTGAGCCATGGAAAGTTTGAATATGAGCCGTTTGTTTCATTTAATCAAATGCCCAACGTAACAGACTCAAGCAGGCTGTAACAAGCCTGAGCGCTTTCTTTATGTTCTATTTTGAAAATGTTATGTATCTTGTTGGCTGGCTTTTTTCCATTCCACCTTAAATACCGGAATAGGTAACGCTATATTGAGCCTCCTCGGTGTTTGTTGAGCTGTTTAAGGTAGAACGGAAAATTCAGGATGCTGACTACAACAACGCTCCTTTAGTCTGATATCATTTATATGAAAGCAGCAGGGTGTTATTACAAGATTAAGCCGTCAAAGATACAAAAATATCCGTATTGTCTGAATCAGACCTACTATTTGTTTTTTGTTTTGCTTTTGAGAAGTTCGTAGGTGTCTAACAGCACTAGCACTATACCTAACATCGTCTGTTTCTCAAAACATTTAGCTAAATGTAATATATGTGTGTGTGTGTGTAAATAAATTACAAAAACATTAAATAACGTTACATAGAGTTTGTGGTTCTGTAATTGCATTTACAAACTATAATTGTGTACAATGACAATACTAACACTAATATTGTTTTCATTTTCAAGGAAAAAAGGGATACATTAGATGAAGTGCAAAATCTGCTCTTTCACAAGCCAAGACACAGACGTTGGGTTGAAGCACCACAGAGTACGCCATGGATTTCATGGTACACGCTGGCCCTGTTTTCACTCCAATTGTGTGTGTTCCTTGATATGTCGTTTTTCAAAATGTCACAGTAAATTATCTACATGTCACCAAAGTTCTACCTTCAAATGTGATCTTTGTGATTATAAAGATGTTTGCGATATAGCCCTGCAGGGCTGAGTGAGGATTCCTTGGAAGAAGAGAGAAAGGCAACGAGGGCTGAGATAGATAAAAAGGGTCCAAACATTTTCTTTACGGTGGAAGGAGGTTGTTGAGCAGGAACCTCTGGTTGGTCTGGTTCGAGAATGATGGCCAGCACTGTTCTTGGAGAGTCAGGTGAGTAGTGTTTGTTTGCTGTACTTGTGACTCTGGCCCATTTCAGCATATTTTTCTTTTTATAGTTTTTGTAGGATTGTTTCACACTGCAAAACCTAGTGTGAACCAATCTAGTTTACTTGTCTAAAATGATACTTAACTTTTTTTCCCCAGAACAGTTCCAAAACTGTTATAATGCGAAGTCATCAGCTGTTTGGATTATTTACTTATTTTTTTAGTTATTTACTTATTAACCAAGAAGCGTACAGCATTGTCCAACCACAGTAATGTTATTTAAAGGCAACAAGTTTTATCGCGCACAACATTTGTCACGAAAGCGTCCCAAAAGAGCAATTTTCCTGTGGGCTATTTTTTTGGCCTTGGGATGACGGGATGGTTTTTGTCTGGATCCCTGCATAACTGTTATCAACTGAATCAGTGTTTGTCTAGAAATGTTCAGGCTCTGTACGTAATGACTGATAATCTGTATTCTCTATTGTTTACTCCTCTCTCTCTCTAGATATGCAGTGAGTTTCGTAGAATAACTGCCATCAACCTGAAGAGTCAGTTTCATGATGCACTGGACACATGTGCCAAAACTCCTTAAACTGTACAGGAGTAGAAGGGCAGCCTTTGGAGGAGATGGGATGCATCTGTAGTATGTTTAATGCACAAGTTTTTGTGAAAAACTAAGTTTGTGAGGTTTTCACAATAAAATTTTAAAATATTCCATTTGTGCAATGTAGATTTATTATTTTAACCAAGTTGAATTTCTGAGTAGCGTAAAGGTATTTGACTCCTATTTGCAAAACTAAAATAACATGCTAAAAAACACTTTTAAAATTATTTAAATGTAAGCTGTATTTTAAGTACACTGTAAAAAGAAAACAGTTGATCCAACTTAATTGAATTGCTTCAATTGGTAACAAGTAATTCAATTAAGTTTATCCAACTTAATTGTTTAAGTTTAACCTTAAAAAAATAAATTGAAAAAACTTAATTGAATTACTTGTTACCAATTGAAGCAATTTTCTTTTTACACTGTATAGTGTGAGTGATAATGTAATGCTCAGTGTCACTTCGTCAGCAGTCATGGGGGTCCAGGTGTATGGAATGGCGTTGGTCTCTTATAGAACAGCGTTGGGCTCTAAACGTGTGAACACATGCTTGTTAACACGTTATTAAAAATTTGCGTGTTGACACGTAAAATTTTGTCGTGATAACGTGACCAAAATTGACACG